>NW_021319943.1:705935-740143 GCF_001605985.2 Dendrobium catenatum | reverse complement strand
AAAGTTGCCGGAGAAGATCGGAGATTTGTTCTTCCTCTCGAATCGAAGAACATTGTATCTTGCTTTTGCTTTGATCATCTACTAGTGGAATATAAGTCCATTGAACGTTTTTCTCTCAGTTTTCCTACGATTTTCTACTGTTTTCATACGTTTTGGGCTGATTTCCTGTAGAAAACAGCAACTTTCTTGTTGTTTTCTCCACGTGGAGCGATAGGAATACTTGGATCTAAGTATTTCCTATCATTGCCCAAAGGATTCTTCACCATTGATAACTTAAGCTTCGTAAGTTTAGTTTAGAGTGAAGAGGTTTAACCAGGAACTTGTAATCTTATTCATGATCTCATGAAAGGCTCGTTGAATATGACCGTATAATCTCTTTGGCTCTTCGCTCTCTGTTTGATTAAAAAGACGTGGAGCGATAGGAATACTTGGATCTAAGTATTTCCTATCATTGCCCAAAGGATTCTTCACCATTGATAACTTAAGCTTCGTAAGTTTAGTTTAGAGTGAAGAGGTTTAACCAGGAACTTGTAATCTTATTCATGATCTCATGAAAGGCTCGTTGAATATGACCGTATAATCTCTTTGGCTCTTCGCTCTCTGTTTGATTAAAAAGAGAAACTTTCTTACAGATGGTGATGACCAAGATGTAACCAAGATATATGCGGTCATGATGTCTTCTGACATTTGGAGAATTTCATGGATCATATGAGGGTTTATTGAACTAGAAACAACTTTTCTTCTTCACGTTCTTGCAATTCAAACATGTTTTCTATTTTTTTTTTCTTTTGCAAACAAACAAACAAGAAAAGATACCCAATCATGAATTTGTTTAACGCATAAACAAGAGCAAGACAAAATAAAAAATAAAAAATAGAAATCAAAACATGTCATCATTAATTTTTTAAGCCATATTTGCCTTATTACACAGATGTTTTTATTAAATTATTATGCAAACGAACCTGCTGTTCCAGTAATAAATGAATATCCACAGACTAAAACAACACAATGGTGAACTGAAGGGTGGAGCAAAAGCATCATCTGCTGGAAGACCATGGTCTCTTGCATGCATAATACGCGGATTCAAAGATCGCAGTGAAGGTAATTGACCATGCTTCCTTTCTTTATTTCTTATCTGTATGAAACTGAGCAGGGTATTTACTTGTATATTTTATTTTAATTCAGCGGGAGATTTTCAATAGAAAACAAAGTCATTTTCTTTCAATTGAGAACCAAACAATGAAATTTAGTTCTCGATGGTAACAAAACATCAAAGTTTTTCGAAGTTTGCACCATATAAGTATGTAAAGTCATGTGGATATGACAAAAGAGTGCTTATTCTGATGACAGTAAAGCTTGGTTTGGAACGGCTTTCTTTCTGCTTCTTACAATAGTTTTTTAGTATACAAATTAAAAGTTGTGTAATAGAAAGCTATTTTAAGAAGCAGTTAAAAAGCTGTCCCAAATGAAGTCTAGATGGAAGAAGTAACGTTAGCAAGGACACCTTGACAACGATATACACAAAGAACTTCTCTTGATGCTTGGATGGAAAGTAGAACAGAAAACGTTAGGTGACAAAGGATTTTTTTTTAAAAAAGTCGTAATAACTGATAAGGCTTAAAATTAAAGAGATGGATTTTAGAGAATTTGTCCAAGCGTTAGAGCTGTTGATAAGCCACTTCACCTATCACCATATGCAAGCAGCTTGCTCTCTATTTTCTCAGATAATTCCTCAACCTTGTACATGGCTATGCCCTACCATTCCACTAAAATAAATTATTACAAGCTCTGCTCTCATGCTGTACAGCAGAATTGTCTGCTTCCTTCTTCTCTCTACTTATACCAGCTACTGTAACTAATACATATGAGAAATTAATGCAAAGGCCACATTCCATGGCTGTTTCTATCTTCAGTATACTTCACTAGTTAATGTAGTCTATCATGATATCAGAATAGTAAAAGCCCAACGGCTACCCTGCTATTCATCTTCTTCGATGGTTGACTCTTATAATACCTCGAAAACGACACCAACCACTCAACAACTCACTGCTACCGTCATGCCAGACATCGCTATACCCCCTCTTTGAAATTGCTGATGTCAAACATCAAGAACATTGTCCATGTCCAGCTGAGTATCGATAACTATTCAATCTGAGGTTCACAAGTCCTAAAAATTTCCTCAGCTAACAACTTTGATGGTTTTATTACTGGCACCTCTGAATGCCCTCCCAAACTCACCCTCTCCCCAACCAACCAACTTCAACCGAACTCGCTATACCATTCCTATCAACTACAAGATCAAAACATATCCTCAGCCCAATGCTCCACTATCTCCACCTCCATCCTCTCACACATACTCATTCTTACATCCTGCAACGCCATTTGGACAGCATCATAGAAGAGACTACAGCCAATCAATATATCTCGTGTAAGAATGAGCTACACAACATCACTGTGAAGGATCTCACCATGACCTAATACTTATCCAACATCAAAAACCTTGGCGACAACATCACCATTGCAGGTTCTGACATTGACCCAGAGAACGTTATATTATAAGAATCAGAGAATTCATCAGAAGTAGGGAAGGTAAAACGCAAGTTGCTTACTAATCTGGTGCTGTTGGGTTGCAAGTACGCATACAGTAAATACAAGTTTAACTCTAATATATTTTTTTCAACTCATTTGTGCACCCATCGAGCCTTTGCATCTTGCAGAATAGAGAGAAATGAACTTTCATGGTTGGGTTATTAGACAATTTGTCATATTTCTGATCACTCTCTTTTTGTTTAGAATCGTTTGGTTAATTAAATAATTTTATTTCGTCTGCAATTTGGAAGGGCAATTTTGTAATGGGCAACTTAAAATAATAATTTTTATTTAAACACTTTATTAAATTAATAATATGTTAATTATTTTAGTCTTTTTTAATTTACAAAAAGTATTTATCAATACCAATTTAATTTATTAATTCTAATTAAATTATAATTAATAGAACATAATATTTTTATCAATTATTAGTTAATAATTTATAAATATTATTAAATATAAGAATTTCTATTTAATTTAATTAAACTATCAATAATACTGGTTTATTTAATTTATTATTATTATTATTAATTATTAAAAAAATTAATTCGAAAATTATAACAATTATAAAAACGGCGGCTTGGCCTGCAATTCGAAACCCGGGTCTCTCCTTTCCCGAAACCCTCGGCGAAAAAAGAAGCGCGAAAGTCTCGACTGGATTTTCCTCCCATTGCCGAGCCCTCCGAAATCCTGAAAAAGAAGCAAGGAAGTCGCGACGCCAGCTTGCAGAAGAAGGCATCGACGGGCACTTTTCCTGTTCGTAATCCGCCGCTGCCATACAGCAACTAGCCCTCCTTTGATCGCCCCAAAAATGGAGGCAATCGCCGAACTAGCTCCGGTGAATCAACCATCGAGCGATGCGGAAGAAACTGGCGAGCCAGGATCTGATGCTGGTGTGCTGACCCCTTCATTTCCGACGGGGAGGGTGAAGAGGATCATTAAGATGGACGAAGACATCAAGAAAGTGAGCTCCGAGGCTCTGTTTTTGATTTCCCTCTCAACCGAGCTCTTTATAGAATTCATGGCCGAAAAAGCTGGGAATGCTGCTGCCCGCAAGCGGCGGAAGACCGTCAAGCTTGAGGATCTGCGAACTGCCATCACCGGCCACTCCCCAACTGCTGACTTCCTCCTTGACTGCCTTCCTGAGACATCAAAGCCACCGCCTATTCTGGCTGGTAAAAAGAACGAATCGGAGAAGCCGCTTCCTCCTGGTGCGCGCCGGATCGATGAATTCTTCTCCAAGTCGGCGGAGATAGTGCAGCAGAGCCGCTGATTTCTGTATTCGTCTTTGGTCCTCTTGTGGTTCATAAGGTGGTATGTTGATCAAGCATTTTAATTCTAAGTAAAATCATGTAGCCCCATGTGGCCCTTTAAAGATTTGTCTCCTGCTACTGTTGATCTATCTTCTATCTTCTGTAATGAGGAAGAGCTCGATTTTCTTATGCATGGCATATCATTAGCAGTATACCTATATTTCTTGAACGCTAAAACCATTGCAGATTGTCTATATTTTCTTAAAAGTGCACTTGAAGAATTTTTGGTGGAGGTCATTTGTTTTTGCTAAAAAAGAAGTACATCCTTGCGTCAACTTCTCAGTCAGGCAGATGTATGGGCTTGCTCAGGCTTCCTTGTCTTTTTTTTTTTTTGCGGGAAAGAGATGCAAGCGATAAAGATTAAAGAAGAAATTGGTGGAGCACCAAGCACGAAACATATTAACATAATGGTAAAGTGAACTGTTCATCAGTGGACTGGGGCACTAAGGGCATCTCCAACCGAACGCGAAACGAGCGTTTGGCGTCATTCCTTCGCTCCAGCCGAACGCAAAAAAATCCTCCATTTGCTTGCGGGTGAACAGTGCAACGCCAATATTGGCGTTGCACTGTTCACCCACGCCATTTTTCTCTGTCAACCGGAAAAATGCGGGAAAGGAGAAGGTTCGTTACCTTGGCGCATAAGCAAAAAAATGGCGTTGGATTGGAGCAGCACCACGCCATTTTTGCTTTTTGCGGTATTTTGGCGTGAAAAATAGAGTTCTCGGTTGGAGATGAACTAAGATCATCTCCAATCATATTCAAACTCCAAATCTTGCTACCAAAATTTGGTAGGTGAACAGCGCGGCGCCAATATTGACATCAGATTGTTCACTTATGCCAAAAACCCTCGCTTGCGAATTTGCCGAAGAAGAGCTGGAAGAGAAAAGCTTGCGAAAGAGGAGAAAGATGATTACTTTCACAGAAAACACGCGAAAGAGGAGAAAAATAAAATTCGATTGGAGATAAATTATGTCATTTTGAAATTTTACTGTATTTTAAAACGTAAAATGATTTTTTTTTGTTAGAGATGCCCTAACTGGTCTACAATCGAAGGCAACAACAAAAATATTTACGAAATGCCTCAGAATCCTTACAAAACCTGAATGGCCATACAATCATTGCAATTCGGTAGGACAAATATCAGCCCAAAGCAATCATATGCAGTATGACCTTTTATTGTTTTTTATTCAGTTCAGTGTTGAAGTTCAAAGAATAATCATAGCTTGATATAAAAAATTATTCTAATATTATGAAATCCATAGACCAAAATTTCTTTTGGATGTCCTGATCAATTTTTTTCTTATATCAGGAACATATTATTTTTCTTGATACATCTGCATATGTGAAATACCTGAAACTTGAATATCTTTCCTAACACTATTTGAAGTAATCACTAGAAGAAAAACCTGTGGCAACATAGAGCTACAACTCATTGATCTTCTGTTTTATATTTTCTTGTATATATGCTTAATTATATTGTGTGGAGTCCAGATGGGAAGTACCGTCCGGACATATGTGTACACACTCACAATGTGTATTGAATTTTTGTACACACTGTGCGTAAATAATGTGTACACTCACAATCCGGACAGTTTTTTCCGTTCGGACTCCGCACCGAATAATTTCTCCAACCAAAGGAGTGTTACTATAAAGTATAAACTTGATTCGTTATTTCAGCTACTTTCTTTTCTTGTAGTAGCCTGCAAGTTTGAAACGAAATGGAAGAGTCTTTCTCGGAAAACTTGTAGGAAAAAGAACAAGGATTGCCCTTCCAGAAATTTGCTCTTGCAGCACCGGGAAGCAGCTTTGATCCAAGCAAAATCATCATTTGATTGCGACTATTTGCATATTGAATGGCGAATGAAACCCTAACTTACATGCAAGGTGGTACGCTTATTTTATGAGTGATGAATCACTCAAATAAATACACATTTAAATTTGGATTTTTTTTTTTTGTTATTGTGATTGGGGGATATAAGTATTATTCTTTGTGATTGGAATCGTTGGACATTGTGAGTAAACTGAAGCTTGTGAATAATGGGATGTAATTAATTACGCGTGTAAAATGTATTTCTGTTGATATTGCAGGCAATCGAAGGAGTCTTGAACCATTCAATATGTATATTATTATTGTTTACATTACTGCTGTTGTTGATAGTTGCAGCATCCAGTTCTTATTCTTTACCTTCATTAGGCCTCTGGCTCTAATTGTGGACCAAAAGAAAGCTCCGGATTACCATCTTTTGAGTTATCGTCTCACATAATGAAACTTTTATTGACTTCATCAGAATCTCCTCTCAAAATGATCTTTGTATTTTGGTTTTAGATCCATTGTTGGGGTTTGCTTATATAGCATACCATTGCTATTGAAGGATGTGGCTTGGTTAGCCATGTCATTGAAGGTTTCTCCTGTGATGTCAATATGATAACTTTCTACTATCTTTTCATAAATGAAATGCATTAGATTTCTCATTGAACACCCAGTGCTTTGATGTCAATCATGTATGCATTAATGAATTGAAGAAATGCAATATGGTTTTTTATTTTTAGAGCTAGAAATACACAAATTTCATGAATAAGAGAATTAGATAAATAACACAAATGAGGAATTTTTATGCTTTCTTAAATGCTCTTTTCTAGCTCTCTAGCTTCAGAAGTTTTATTTGGTCCGGTCGACCGAATGAGAGAAACATTCGGTCGCAGGCAAAATCCCACTGTACCGAGGTGTACCGAGTTTTTCGAAAAAAACTCGGTACACCTCGGTATAGCGGGATTTTGCCTGCGATCGGATGTTTCTCTGCTTCCGGTCGGAGGACGTAATAATTGTTTCTAGCTTCATAGTGTCTTTTTATTCCTTGATTCTTGGATTTCTTATAGGCTATGGGATTAATTCTCTATATAAGATGCAAATTAATCAAAGGATAGCAGTTGAATCAAAGAGATTCATGTTAAAAGACTAACATTTTGTCTCCTTCGACCCTCCTTTATATATGTTTAGGTATGTCAATCATAATAAACAAGTATTTGTATTTACATGACATTTAATATGGTGGCATAAATGCTATATGTATTGATGACTATTTTGGGGCAATTAGGAGTTAATGTTGGATTCAAAATTGAAATTATGGATTATTGAAAGCATTTTAGCATCATTACTATGTTATCGTTGGTCTTCTTGGCTTCAAGTTATTCATAGCATGTATAACAACCTGAAAATAAAAATTATTTTAAAATGAAATATTTAAATTTATTTTTAAATTAGAGCTACGACGTTGAGATTGTGAACGCTAAGTCATTGGCCTTTGAGTGTAGCGACATCAGAAAATGCCGTCGTGGCATTGAAGCATTTGTTTATATTGAAATTCATTTTGAAAAATTTGCGACACTTCAGACAACAATCTTCCATTCAGCGACCCAACTCTATATCACAAAATCATTGGCTCTTTTCAATATTTAAATATAACCCAACCTGATATAGCTTACACTACCAACCTTATTTGCCAGTCAATGCATATCCCCCTCAATCGGCATTATTAGAAACTGAAACATCTCCTACAATACATCAAAGGCACAACCCATCTAGACCTTCCAATTACTAAAAGCGACCTCACCCTATACTCCTACTTTGGCTCATATGGGGCCTCTGATCCAATCGACCACAAATCTACAACCGAGTTCTACTCCTACGTTGGAAACACAATTATCTCATGGTGTGTCAAGAAGCATCCTACAGTAGCTAAATTTTCTATAGAGGTTGAATATTGAGCACTAGCTTCCATTGCCTCCAACATTTGTTTGGATGCATCGATTGCTCACTGATTTCAACATCCACACTTCTACGGCAACCACAATATACTTTGACAACATTTTAGCGATCTCATTGGCCAACAATCCTGTCTTCCATGCCCGCACCACAATATACTTTGACTACCTTTTCTTCCAATATCGCATACGCTCCAACGAAGTTACAATTCATCACCCCTATGCTCATTTCGTGTGGCTTGGCTGGGGAGGAAAATAAAGAGAGGAAGCGAGGAGGGAGAGGAGAGAGCAGAAGAGAGAGTAAGTACTCTTGAGCTTTTCTGTCTATTTCTTCTATTATAAAATTGTTGTGATCATTGTAAGTAATTATCCTCTTATTGTTATTTTTTGATAATTTTGATTTCTACGAATTTTATCTCTCATAAATCTGTTAAAAATATATTTTCTCCTAATTCTAAAACTTTGACCAAGTAACTTTTGATATGTTATATATTTGATTATTTTGAAAAATATGATATGATTTTATTACATTTTTATCTGTTGAAAATATGTATATGAATATTTCTGTGAAATTAGTAGGGAAAATGTATAATTAAAAATGAGTTAAAAGTAATATACTATGATTTGATATGAAAATACTAAAATGTGAAATGAACGTAAATGATTAATGTGAATGAATATGAGCATGTGATTTGGAGAGTGATATCAAAAACATATATCAGTCGAAAGATGGAAACTAAGTGTCATACATGGCAATGCTACGCTATGGATTCACCCTTTGAATCCTATAGGGGACAAAGTGCTACGTGACGGGAGACGCCACTTGAATTTGTAAGGGCCATCCTTAGAATCATATATATATCTCATTGATGATTCTAATACTGATTAATGATTATTAATGGGAGTTATAAGAAGCTGGAGACTGATTGAGAGTTATAAGGAGTCAAAATAACTGTAACTAATTCACTAAAGGGGATTTATAAGAAGTATATTGATTGAGATTCATAAGGGGTGACTGATCGGGAGTCATAAGTGTAACAGCTCAAACTCTTAACTTTCAATGTACTGTCCTCTTTGGCCAAAGGGTCTAGCAGATTTTTCCTATTGGTGTAACTTCCGAGGAGGTCATCCATCATAGGAGTTTCTTAATGAAATTCTGACCATTACACCAAAAGATGTCTTAATGTTTTACAATTTAACTTCTTTTACTTAAGGGATTTCATAATCTCCCTCATGTAAGTAACTGTTATCTTCGTCAGCATCTTTATCTAATAATCATCCACAAGACAGATATGATTCTAGAGGTGGCCACTGCAAGTTCAAGTGATGACTCCCACAATGTAGCACTTTGTCCTGTATAGGGTTCAATAGGTGGCTTCTATGGCGTATAACTTTGTCTTGTATGACACTAAGTTTTCATCTAGTATATTGCTCTGATACCATTTGTAACAATCCAAATTTTTAGCTATCAAGATATTGTCCGTTTTGGCCTAAGGTCCTCACGGTTTTGTCATGTTATTGTAACTTCCCAAAAGGTCACTCATCCCAAATTTTTAGCTATCAAGATATTGTCCGTTATGACACTAAGTTTTCATCTAGCATGCTTAACTACGGAGTCTCTTAATGAAATTTCAACCATAATAATAAAAGGTGCCTTGATGTTTAAGAGTTTAGCTTCTTTTACTTAAGGGGTTGGATTTCAATAATTTTGTATTTTTGATATTTTTTTGATCAAAATTATATTTTTGTTACAAAAAAATGAGGATAATTTTATGTTAGTTAAACTTTCACAGTGTAACTTTATATATTTATATAATTAACTTGAGATTATGAATTTTTTGAGTATTTATTTGAGATTTTTGCCGAGCGAATTTAAAATAAAATGATTTTTGCATATTCAAAAATTTATTTTGTGACTTAAAAATAATGCTTTAGTTCAATTAAATCTTCATAATGTTATTTTATATAACTCTGATAACTGGGGTATAACAATAAGGGTAAGAGCAAGATACACTCATTTGAGCATTTGATATAATATTGATTATTGTTACCGTTTACTGTTATTTAATACAAAGATTGATACTACTGTATAACTGTATAATTGATAGAATGACGAGAATAATTGAAGAATATGACTTAATGAAATTGATCGATTGATAAAGACAATGATTGATTGACCGACATAACGAGATGTGATGTGTAATAGAAGTTATCAACTGAAATAGGTGACTGATACATATAACATATGTTGATATATTGACTTCTTTATATGATTTACAACGTATTGTTTCTCTTTTGCATTGCATTAATTTAAGTAGTAAGATTTTAGTTTTTTATGGACATTTTATGATCATTACGTGATTTTATTTGATTTCAAGTAAAGATAAGGGCCTTGCAGCATGAGACTTGACAATAATGTGTTTTACTTTTATTTTAAGTTTTCTAGTTATATGTATTCTTTTATAGTTAGTGTGACTATTGCATATATTATTTAAAACTCGAGATTTTATTGTAGAATGTAAATATTGATTATAAAAAATATAATGATATTTTTTATGGTACTATTTATTTTCTTTGATGCAATTAATCAGTTATACATGTCAAATTGATCCGGTTATTAATTTAAAGGAAAAAAAATGAAAATAAATGAAAAAAAAAATCTTCCACTTTAGATCTTGAGGTTTGACAACATTGGTGCCTTTTAAAATCTCTCTCAACACTTTGGCTTTTGGACTCTTCTTGGCCCATGACTATTGAGCATCATCTTGACTCATCTTGGCCTCAATTTCTAATAGCAACAACATGTAGGATTCTCTTGAGAGTCCATATTTTCCAAATTTTTTCTACTTCCCCTATGCCATTAAGTTATTGATCTCCTAATCATTGGCGTATTCTGTTACCCTTTAGAGATAGAATATGAAATTAACATATACGTGAAAATGTTGGAGTAGCTCAATGACATATACGATTAGAGAGATTCGCTTTAATTGATTTGATCATATAAAATATCGGCCTTCTGGTTACTCGGTTAGAAATGCAGATGTATTATAATTGACCTATGTTAAGAGAGGTAGATGTAGACCTAAAAAGACTTGGTTAGAAAATATTAAAGTGATATTTTTTATTAGATTTAAATGAAAAATTGACTTTTAATCAAACACAATGGAAAAAAAAGATTCATGTATTAGAATTGGCCTATGTTATGAGAGGAAATTTTCCGTAACATTCAATCAGTGATGATAGTGATGGAGATTTTTTGCACACGCTGAATAATATTAGCTTAAGAAGAATATATCAATTGAATATGACTATGACACATGAGAAAAAAAAATTATCTTTTATTATTTTTAAATAGTTATAAAATTAATTTTTGGGAGCATAATTAAAATTATTGAAAACGACTTTCTCTCGTCAAATAATGAAATGCCATTTTTCATCCATTTTTTTAGCAAATCAAAATTAGATTTTTTTTTTTAGCAAATTTCTACTAAAATTACACAACTCAAACTGTTGTATTATTTTATATATTTTTTGAAATTACTTCAGATTCATTATTTGTGAAAGTTCAATAAACACTTCTCAGGGTATTTCCAACCGAACGTCAAACGAATGTATGCCGTCCGTCTGTCGTTCTAACCGAATGTAAAAATTTCCGCCATTTACTTGCAGGTGAACAGTGCGACTGTTCACCCACGCCATTTTACTCTCTCAACCGGTAAAACGAGCGAAAGGGAGAAGATCGTTAACTTCAGAAAAACATCTAAAATGACGTTCGATTGGAACAGCACCACATCATTTTGGAATTCTGCTTTATTTTACCGTAAATTTTGGAGTTCTCCGTTGGAGATGCCCTTATGCTTGCGAGTGGTATATTGTTTTTTTTTTTTTTTAATTTTTTGAAGATGCGAGTCGTATATTGAGAAATTATAAATTTTAATGAATTTTTTGTCCAATAAGGAAGCGCTAGCGGATAAATGAGCAGTCACTGTGCGCAACGCCGTACCGGATGCGTGTCACGCTTTTCAGCGATGCCTTTTTCCAGAAAATCCGCCGGTCCACCGGCAACCCGTGGTTGGAAAGTTCAAAGACGCTGTCGTGATCGACGAGGTAGGGTTTTGCATCATCTTCAGGAAGTTGGAGTGAAAATCTACTTCAGGAAGCAAGGGATTTAGGAAGGGGACGGGCTAGATGGGCAGTTCGTGGCGACAGCTGAGAGCCATGCTCCACAAGAACTGGTTACTCAAGATTCGGCATCCTTTAACTACTCTTGCTGAGGTAATCAATCGATTCTCTTACCTTCAATCAATTAATTATGCATGTTCCCTTCTCATTGATTTCTTCGACCTTTGATCGGGATTAATTCAGATTCTGCTGCCGACGATCATCATGCTGTCGCTGATCGCCGTGAGGTCGACAGTGGATACTCAAATACATCCAGTGCAAGCGTAAGAATATGCAAAGCCTCGCTTCTGTTTATACTTCGCTAGTTCTACTTATGTACTTGTTGACGATGGTTCCCGCGGTCTACAAACGTTGGGTTCTTTCAGCTATATTCGCAAGGGAATGTTTGTTGACGTTGGAAAAAGCGAGGTCTCTCCGAGCTTTGAAAGCTTATTGCAACTGCTTATGGCTAGAAATGAGTACCTTGCCTTTGCACCGGATACCAATCAGATGAGGAAAATGCTGGATGTGCTGTCATTGAGGTATCCGCTTCTTCAGGTACGCTTACTATTTTTGGTTCTTTAGGTTTCTTTTAAGAATTTGAACTTTTGTCATCTCATAGAGAACGGATGATGCCAGATGAGCTGTTACCAATGGCTGGTTATTTAAATGCTTTCATCAATCTTCTTGGGGCTTATATTTTCTGGGATGAAATTTTTAATCCCTTTGCATTTGGGAAACATATGGTTTGAGATTATTTAGTTGAAAATCTAAGTTTGTTTGGTTGTAGGAGCGGAACTAGCCTTGGGGGGGGGGGGGACTTATAAGTAACTGTTTGTGTTGCCTCGAATTTGGCTTGACCCTTCATACAAGAAAATTGATCAATAGGGACAAAAAGAAAATGGTCATTTAAGATATCTTTAAGCTACCAAAAGTAATTACAACCTCTAAATAATAAATAAACTTGATATTTGAGTGTCCAAGGGGGCAGCGCCCCCTGGCGGGGTTCGACCTGCCCGGTCAGATCGTGGGGTCAAGGGGCAGTGCCCCCACAACAAATTTTGGTTGTAAGGATATTTTTGGAATTCAAATTAATAAATAAAATGATGAATTCTCTTTACCATTTCCTTGAGGCAATTGTTTAAAGATCATATTATTTTAAAACTTTTAGGGGGCATTTGTTTAAAACCCTTGTAATACAACAACAACAACAACATCAAGCCTTTATCCCACTACATGGGGTCGGCTACTTGAATCCTTTTTCTCCATTGTGTAACATAAGTCAAATCTAATACCTCTACTCTCCTAACTGGGTCATCGGAAGGCCGCCATTTAATGTGACCAAATCATCTAAGGCTACTCTCTCTAATCTTATCTTCTACTGGAGCTGCTCCAACCTTTTCACATATATGCTCATTTCATATCCTATTTCTAAGGGTAAAGCCACTCATCCACATGAGCATCCTCATCTTTGCTACACTTAACTTAATATTATGCTTCTCTTTTAATGGCCAACATTTGGCACCATAAAGCATTGCAGGCCTCACTACCATCTTTTAGAATTTTCCCTTAAGTTTGAGCCTTGAGGGGTATATTTCTATCACATAACAAGCCTGATGCATTCCTCCACTTCAACCATCCAATTTGAATTCTGCTGATGATATCCCCATCTATTTCCCCATCACTCATAACAATAGATCCAAGATATCTAAAACGTGTACTCTTATTAATGACTTGATCGCCCAAAGTCACAATCCCCTCACTAGGTCTATTACTACGATGCACATTTGGATTCCACCACCTACTATTTTTACTATTAAGATTTTTTCCCTTTGATATTCCAAGGACATCTTTTGCAATATTCTTAATATCACTAGCCACTTTTCCCACATAAATACATAATATTAGCATTCTCATGCACAGACAAAATCTTAAGATCTAAAATCTTATTCTCAAAAATATTTTTGTTAATATTCTTTAAATGCCCACATCTAATCCTATAAAATTATTTAACTTTATTTTTTATTTTATGCCCATTTATCGTAAAGGCCAAAACTAATAATCGATATTGCGTACATAAATTTTCACTCGGAATAACTTCACAATCTTTGCAATCTAAACGATTTAATTTTCTAATAAGAAAATAATCAATCTGGGTTGTACTGTATCCATTTTTATAAGTGATGAGATGCTCATTCCTTTTTGTAAATAAGGTATTAGCAATTGAAAAATCATAAGCTAAACAAAAATCCAATATGGTCTTGCCACCTTCATTCATCATTCCAAATCCATGGCCACCATTAGAGGTGTTAATATTTGACCTGACCCGAACCCGACCCGAAAATTTCTGGTTTGGGTTAGGGATTTCGACCCGTTTGTAAAACCGGGTTGGGTTCGGGTTGACCCAGAAACCCGAAATCAACCCGGTTTGACCCGGTTTTAATTAATTTAAGAGGATTTTAAAGAATTTTTATGAAATAAGTAAATGATATTTCAAAAAATAATAAACTTTGTTGTCCAAATTAAATTAATTTTGATTTATTTTAAATTAATTAAAGTAAATCTTACCTTAATTTGATTTAGATTTAAATAAATTAAATTAAATAAAAAAAATTTAATGAAATATACCCGAAACGGGTCGGGTTCGGGTTGACCCGAACTCGAAGCGGGTCGGGTTTGGGTTCGGAAAACCGACCCGTTTGTAAAAGCGGGTCGGGTTCGGGTCGGGTTAAACAGTGTCGGGTCAATTTCGGGTTGGACCCGAACCCGACTCGTGACCCATTTTTGACAGCTCTAGCCACAATGAATGCTTTTAAAATCATCTACCTCTCTACCAACATGTCCATTTAAATCTCCTGCAATAAAATTTCTTTCTTCAAGAGCTATCTTTTGTATCAATTCTTCTAAGTCATTCCAAAAATTTAATTTAGAATTAATATCTAAACCTACTTGAGGAGCATATGCACTTATAATATTAACAATCTTTAAAGCTATAGTTCTATCTCCAATCCTATTAATTTTTATAACATTATCCTTTAAACTCTTATCTATAATCACACCTACACCATTTATAGTACAATTCCTACCCAAATACCCAAGTTTAAATCATAAACTATCAATTTTCTTAGCCTTCTCTCCAACCCATTTGATTTCCTGAATGCACAAAATATTTAACTTCCTATGAATCATAATATCTATTAATTCCTTTAATTTTTTTGTAAGAGAATTTATATTCCAAGTTCCTATTCTAATTTTAGTTTCATGGACTAGCTTCTTTGCCCACATCCGTCCTTGATGTAGGAACCCTTGCCTATTTAACACTGCACCCGGGCATCGGTCCAGCGGCCCTTGCACACTTGTCATTGTATTTAGGGGATGCCCTAGCGTTAACACAATTTCTTAAAGGATTTATGTCATTATTGTTCGACAAGTTTTACGCTGGCTATCGACTACCTAACGCAACCCTTCACTTTTCTCGTCCAGGACTTGGGACCTGGCAACGGCGCATCGCTTCCAGTTTAAAACCCTTGTAATGAAGACTAAAAAATAGATGGAGGGGGATAAATTGCCTAAAGAATCATATAATAAATAATTTTTATTTTATTTTTTTAGAGCCCCCCCCGGGACGAGCGACGAGCTCAAGGGGGATTCGCTTCTGTTTGGTTGCATGTTGATTTAACAATATACTTCAAATCCATTGTTTAGATGGGTTTCTTTTGAACTCGTATTTTCATATTTCTTTGGATTTTCATATTTGGGGTTGATGCAGACATCTAATAGTAAACGCTTATCTGAGGAAGGGATGAAGATCAACGGCCGAGATCATTCCACTTTATCTTAATTTACTAATTGTATTTTTTGTTTTATTTATGCATTTTCCATTTTTACACTTTTTTGAGGGAGTTGTCCTTTGTAAGTGCTAGAGGCATGTTTGTATTTTTGAATTTCTTTTATTTTGAGACATCTATATAGAGGCCCTTGCTATTGTATTGTGAGGATGAATTATTAATAAAAAACTTTTCGGCACTCTTGTTCTTTGGAGAAGAACTTTGGTGAGATCCCTATGTGAGGGAATCGTAATATCCACCAGCGGCATGATGTGTCCGGATTCGTGGTTTGAAGTCCCTAGGTGAGGGCAGCGCATCACCCATCAGCCGCAAGATGTGTCCGGGCTCGTGATTTATCTTTATTTCCCTACATTTCCTTTCTCCTTCTCTAATTCATCTTCTTATTTCTTCTAGCCGCCGCTCTACCTCTCCTTCTCTCTTGACCGTCGGCCATACCCCCTCCATAGCCGCCGGCCAAGCTTTCCTCTTCCCTACTCCCACTCTCTAAACCAAACACCACCACCCCTTCTCTCTCTTCCACCTGTTGGCTATATGTCCCACCACCACCGGCCTCAATGATCCTTTCTTCCCTACCAAAACCTCCCAAAACCTTCCTTTTCCTCCTAGCCGTCACTATCAAACCCTATCCCTCACTTGACCACCAGCCATAGTGCCTCTCTTTGCCTCCAAATCTTCAAATCCCAAATTAATTCCTTTCAAAGTGGCGTATTTCAATTTGGACAGATTTCAAATTCAAATTTCAATCTTAATTGAATTTAGAGTCTTTCCTAAATTAGTTATTTGTTAATTTGGAAAGTTATTCAATTTGAATTCAAATAAAATTTTAATTTAAAAACTTTCCTATTTAATAAATTCTACTTTAGGAAACCTCCTCCAATTACTCCCAATCTGAAATTAATTTTAGATTTAATTCCCAATCCCAATTAATGCTTGATTCACATTCATTGAACCTAGACACCTCCTCCTTCCCTCTCACTTGGCCGGACCCTCTCTCCCCTCTATCCTAATGATTTCCTTTCTAATTAAAGGCCACAATTAATGAGATAATTAATTCTTCTCTTCCCTCCCTTCTTTTTTTGTTTGAATTTCAAATTCAAATCCATTAATTAAGGAAAATATGAGATGGAATTTTAGATTGTTAATTTTTATTTTCCCCCACCCCCACCGTTCTACATCAGAATTTTTTTGTAGAGTTACCAAAAAACATTAATTAGCTAACTCTTGTTCCAAAAAGATGTAATTTTAGGATCTTACAAAAAATGATAAATCTTTGTTTGAATAATAATTATCATTGCTAATTTTTGCATTTTATTTTTATTCTTTTGTTTTGTGATTGCGTTTTAACCTTATTAGTCCTTTCTCTGTTTTTATAGATGGTGGCGAAAGTATTTAAAGATGAGTCAGGCTTAGAAACTTATATACGCTCTGATCTATATGGGTGTCAGGATCATTCCAGGTAGGTTTTATTTCCTTCGACCTTTTTTCTTAGTATGCATGGTTTAATTACGAGAAATGAATTTTTTTAGTTAATTAAGCATTGATTTGATACAGGTTGTGAAAAGAATTTTATTGCTTCTGCTAGAATGCTCCCTGATGTTAGAAATGCTAGATTTTTAGTCTCAATTACCATATGCTATAGAAGTTGCGGTCAATTTTTATGTTAGATGCAGAATAATTGTAGATAATTTTAAGTTTATTTTTCTTGTTTCATTCTTGGAGTAGGTAGCATATTTATCATTGTGACTGCTAGCCTTATCACAATTATTTTGGTTGGGCTTTTTGAATATACTTCTTAATTTTCTTATTGAATGGTTGATTTGGTGTTAATTTTATTTTGTGCAACTTTTTTGTACAACTTCTATCATTTACCCCTCTTCCTTTATGATATTTTTACATTAATTTAATTTACTGTCCCTCTTGTTACATCATTTTCCTTTTGCTTTGGAATGCTTAATTCACTTGAATCTATTACCCCTCTTCCTTTATGATATTTTTACATTAATTTAATTTACTGTCCCTCTTGTTACATCATTTTCCTTTTGCTTTGGAATGCTTAATTCACTTGAATCTACATGCCAATACCTTATCTTCAATATATACTACTTCAACTAGCCGTATATCCATCCTTTCAAAATTTGACATATATCAATCTTAATATTTCTATTTTTTTTTTTGCGTCATTCAACTTATTTATAAGTGTCTGCTTTGCTCTCCTACAGTTGGATTCATATAACATAAACATTATAATTTGGATATTGTCCTTTTATCACAGAGTACACCTAAAGTATTTTTTCATTTAACCTAAAAAATTGAACCAACGCATTATCTATATTTTTTCTGTTTTTATAATCAATCGAAACTTCCTGAACCTGTCATACATAGGTCACTATAAGTGATAATGATGACCTCTACTACTACTTGCTTTTTGTGTGCTAATCAAACCCAAGTTCATCTAATAAAACTCTAGCTTAACAATATGTTCTTTGGTAAATTGTTATATAAAAGTCCTAACTAGGGATCAAGCCATTGTCAACAATGAATTTGGGTTCCGATGCCCAATGAATACGATTGCAAAAGCAAGAACAAAAGGTATTTCTTCGTGCACACGCGCGCGCGCGCGCGCACACACACACATATATATATATATATATATATATATATATTTCAAATGAGGTCTTCAGTGCCTTTATCATGAACCAAATTTGATGCATGTCCCTATATTTTATCATACCATGAACCCCTTTTATCTAAGTTTTTAGTAGTTTGATGATTTCTCTATTGGACTTGTTGATTGTCGCTACACTATCATACTTTCTTGGAAGGAGATTATTCATGAATTTTCTTATTGTTCATGTTATGTGAATGGTGTCTCGATGCTTATGCTAAAGTTCTATGCATACCTAATTTGGGTCATTTTCCCTCATGTTCATGTTCACTAAATAATTTAATCAACACTTTACTCATTGTGATCAATTCAAACTAATACAAGTAGATGTTAAGACAAGCATTCTTTCCCAACCGTTTGTGGTTTGTGTTCTTGTTGAATCAGATGTTTTTGTTGCTTTGGCTAGGAAGATATGGATTGACAGTTGAACTTGCGAAACAAGTGAAATTTGAGGGTTTGCCCTCTTTTGATCGGTCTTTCAAAATCTATTGTCGTGATTATTCTAATTGCTTCAAGGATCATCCAAAATTATGAAAATCACCTTACACGACCACTGTTGTTTAGGATAGTTCTATGAACTTTGTTTGGGCATACAAGACTTTCGTATGATTAGTACTAATGATCTATTCAAATCCTCAAACTTTTGGAAGTTGTATTTTTAGTTGCCTCCCAAAGAATTTTGTCATCCTCTTGAACCTATTTTAGCCTTCTGGATTGACTCTGCGCTTTGTTGAGTCGTTGGTTTGTTGGATTTTAGTATTTCAGCTGCTCCATCTCTTGTGTCTTCTTATATGGTTGCCGAGTTTATTGGAGGTTCCTCAATTACTGTTACTCTCACTTCTCCCTCTATTATTATTCTTGTGTTCCGCAATGCTACCTAAGATTGTTCTAATGTGGAGATGGTTGATGATTCCTTCGTTTAGTATCAAAATTCTATCAGAAGTCTTGCTGTTTTAGAAGTTGTAAGTTTCCAACTTGTGTTTTCTTGCCACGACACAAATAGGAAGAATGTTTTTTGTTCTTTTTCTCAGGCTTGCTAAATTTCAAGCTAGACACAATAGCTCTCCTGATAACTTTTGCATTCTTGACTTTGCAAGTGCTTGAATATGGACCTTCTCCTATCTTGATCCAATATATTTTCTTCCTTTATTTTTTTTTTAATTGCAATTCTTTGTAACTGCTTCTTAATATAACTTTTCTCAGATTACATGAAATTTTATGCTTAAATAAAAATACCTATTTAGCCCACGAACAGGCTCTAATATGTATTTTTTAGTTTATCTGTATTACCACTCAACGCACATGAAAACCTAACTCAAGCTGTTACTTGAGTGGAGAATGATTGTATGATATATGGTAGTTGTCAATGAATCAATTATTAATGCCACCTGTCCATGTGATCAGGTTAATGCATGCTAGGAAATGAAGGTACTACTACCCTACTTGGGTTAGACTTGTTCTTCTATATTGGTAATTTATTTTAATTTTTACATTCAACGGTCATCTTTTTGATAAATTACAATTAGGTGCTATGATGACAATTTCAGTTGAAACAGGGGAAACATGCCCCCTCATCTGGTGATTGACCTCTATCATTGATACCCAAAACTGCTGGGTGAGAACCGTATACATACTGATACTTTTAAAGTGTTGGTTTTGAATCAACGAAATGGTAGTAGCAACCCGGTTCTTAGCCGACAGTATTAGATTTTCTACTGCATTACTACCACCCATGAGCAAGGTGGGTTATAATGGTGTAAAGGTTCACTACATGTATTCATGAAACATGGGGAATGATTCCTCAATACATATATTTGATTACTCAAAAGAAAAAATAGATTTTAATTATCTAGCTTCCAATTTAATGATTTAATTAACATGATATAAAATCAATATATATATATGAAATGAATAATATAAATATACCAAAAGATAATAGGTGTTACATGCAATCATATGATCAACCTAGGGCATGATAATTTGGATAGGGGTTGATGTATGTGTCCTTCATAATGAATTTTGAAGAGGTGGTTCTATATGATTCAAACCCATGAATTCCTTGCTGTAGGATGGATCTCACATGCAATGTAGTGGTGCAAGATTGAATAAGGGTATTGGATCAGCAATTTAGAAGGATTTGTGATTGTGATCAAATAGGTCCTCAAAAGTAATATTTTTAGACATACTATAAACTAGATTTATATGTAATGAACTATTTATATATTCATTTTCATTTAGCTTTTCATTTTCATTTAGCTTTTGCTTGTCAAAGAGAGGGAAAGTATGCCAGCAGTTCTGAAAAGTAGGTCTTGTTCCACTACTCACATTCTCATCATTACAAGTCAGCTCTAGAACCTAAAACCCTAAAACTGGCTATACCAGCATGTTTGGCATGCATGCTGCGCTGGTAGTTGAACTTGATTATGTTCTTTACTAGAAATTGTGGTAGTTTTTTTTTTTTTCTTTATGTTGGAGTAGCTCCAGTAGAAGATAACATTAGAGAGAGTCACCTTAGATGGTTTAGTCACATTAAACGGCAGACTTCCGATGACCCGGTTAGGAAAGTAGAGGCATTAGATTTGACTTATGTTAAGAAAGGTACAGACAGACCTAAAAAGACTTGGTTAGAAAATATTAGAAATGATTTTTATCTATTAGATTTAAACGAGAATTTGACTTTTAGTAGGACATAATGGAGAAGAAGGATTCATGTAGCCGAGCCCACGTAGTGGGATAAAGGCTTTTAGTTGTTGTTGTTGTATTAGATCAATTCAAAAAGTAATACTTGTAGTATAACATAAATCATAAATGTTATTTTTATGTAAAAAAACTGTTTATAAATTCATTCTCCATTAGTATGTGCTCCTCAATGAGATAGAAAAAATGCCAAAAGCTCTAAAAACCATGGCCGCTGCCTTATTCCACTGGCCACGTGCATTACTATGTCAGCTCTAAACATTGCCTGGTGGCCATGGTTACATCTACGTCATACCCAATCTCATTTTGTTCTGCTTACTTTTCTAATGCCTGAATCCGATTTTTGTCTATGGGCACACCAGCAAAGTTGGCAAGCATGCTTCCCTTTTAATTGACTTTAGTTCTAGCCTTTTGTATGATTGTGACAATATGTTTTTTTTGTTATAACATCAACTCCAAGTGGATTCATGTAGCCGACCCACGTAGTGGGATAAAGACTTGATTTTGTTGCTGTTGTAGTATCAACTCCAAGAGGCTTAACATCCTGAAAATTGTTTAAAATGTAAAACTAGAGATAAATATATCAGGATTAGGAAGGGTATTTATGGGTTCTCCCTGTAGTTACTGGTGTTACTCACCTCTTGTCTCCCTTCTTTGATGCTAATGCTCTTTTGCTTTCCCTCTCTCTCAAAACCTTGTTAGTTGTCATAAAAATTTCTAGGATTTAGGCTTCCCACTGAAATGCAGTTGTTGTTGTCTTTCCTAAGTATTATGCTAATCACAATAATATCTCAATATTATGTAGTCACATATTATTGCTCTAAAGAATGGGGTATTTCACTAATTGTATTTGATACACCATGTGGTACATCTAATTTAAAATTGTAAAAAACAGTTGATTACCATAATAGAATCCCAAATGCTAACTTTATAATAGATCTCTGAGCATATGCTTTTAATTTAGGCTGTGATTTTCATTTTGTATGGCTGCTACAATTTGTGCTGTTCTGCAAATTTTCTTTTAGTAACATTTATGTCCATATTATAACCTACATATCTTACTTTCCTAATCTACATGTATTCCCATCATGTATATTTTATTTGCTCATTGCTTCATAGTTTATGACTAATAAATTGCCAAGCCACATTGTTTAGAGTTCCTATCTTGAAGTTTGACATCTACCACTGCGATGCTTATGATCATTATAATTCAATCCTTTATCAATAAAGTTGGTCTTTCTGTTGATTACGCTTTGGGGCCTCAATGCTTATTGCAAATATATATGTTTTTTGGTGCTTGTCTGTCTGCTTGTAGTCAGTATGCTTAATGGCCATGTATCTCAATATAATGAGTTTGGAACCTGTAGTAGCTGCGATGTTGTTTCAACAAGTTGATAAACATGCTGTATTTGCAGGAATTTATCAAATCCAAAAATCAGAGGAGCAATAGTATTTCATGAGCATGGCCCTCAAATTTTTGATTATAGTATAAGGCTGAACCATACATGGGCATTTTCAGGATTCCCAGATGTTAAAACCATAATGGATGTGAACGGGCCATATCTTAATGACCTTGAATTGGGCGTTAATATCGTACCAACTCTACAGTATGGCTCAAGTGGCTTTTTGACGGTAATTTTTTCTTTTTGGTTTTTTTAGTTGCTAGCTTATCCTGTTTATAATTTTAGTCATTATATTATATTTTATTTTTAGTTTAACCATTGTGTCTTCTTAAAACAAACCCACTCTAGTTGCTTGATGATTATATTTTTAAGCTGGTCTCATGAACTTTTTTTGAAATCCCTAGAGTATATTTTATTCAATGCTCTTATTTTCATGATTTGGGAAGTATGCTTTATCTTTTGATGATCAGTTGCTATTTTCATATGGTGATTTTAAATATGGTTTGTTTTAAACATGTTTAAACAAACAGCTTGTTAATTCTCTTTTGAATCCATTTAGTGATATCAACTAAGTGTGGGGTTTATGTTCATGGAGTTTTCTTCAACAGAAGCTACTTAATCAACTTCATCTTTAGAGGTTACTTCTCTTCCTTCGTGTGTTCAATGCATGGGTGTGCTTTGAAGTTAGAGCTTTTTGTTTTTATTTATGTTTAACTTGGTTGATAGTTTGAGATTGGCATGGTTAATAAATCTTCATTTTAGCATATTTTTAATGTTTTCGGTTAATTGATTTAATTATTCGTTATGGTCATCATCATTAGCCTTGTCCTAATTATTTGTGGGTGGTTTTGTGAATACTTATTTTCCATTTTTTCCTATTTGCAAAGTATTGCAAATTTTGTTAAACTTATTCTTTGCAAATCACTTTCAATTATTTTAATTCATATAACCATTTATTATGATATCAACTTATGAAACTTAATTGTATCAATCTTATTTACATATTAGATCTAAATCTATTTAAGTATGTTATGCCTATTTAGAGCTTCCCTCACGACTGTCCTCACTCGTAGATGGCCCCTTACAGACACCTCTTCGTTCATGTATTGTTAGCTCGCCCTATGGTGCTCAATTGGCATGTATTCATCTGTGTTTCATCTTGTCGTTAGCTTGCGGACACGTTCGCTGTGTTAGTGTCACACCCCAGTTTGACCTACCCTTTAATAATCAATCTGGAGTATAACAGAGAAGGAAAATTTAAACCGATTCTGATGTGAAACCAGGAATTGTTTTTTTTAGAAATTAATAAAATTTGTTGGAGCAATGATAAAAATAAATTTAAAACTTCTCAAAATTGAAAACTCAAGAAAGATCTAAGAAGTCAATAATGCATTAGACAATCCGTTACAACTAAATTTGCAAGTTCCTTAAAATAACAACTTAAGCAAACATAATGAAATGATTAGCCAACTAGAATTCGACGGTTAACAAAGTAATCGTCTCACCTTGAGGCTCTAAGTCACTCTTCTACTTCTAGGATTGTCGGAGGAAGAAGAACCATACGAGAAATGAGATCACTCCATGGTAGACGGCGTAGACGATCCGTAGTGGTGGCGAGGGAATTGGCGGCGGTGAAGGTGGGGAAGCGGGTGGATGTCCGTTGATGGTCCAGTCATAGTCTTGGAATTGGTCGTCTATGACGTCCACGAGAGTGGGAAGAATGCGGTTCAAATAATCTTCAACCGTGTCGTCGGAGCCAAATCCGACGCCGAAGAACGGTGAACGGGTGAGGTGAATGTCTCCGTAGATGTCGAAAACCAATCCGTTATCAAGCTCGGGATCCGCCATGCATCCTTGCCGGAAGGGAAGAAACACAAAGAGGGGAATGGGGAGGAAGGAGGTGGTGGGTTGGAGGAGGAAGGTTGGATTGGCTTGGGTACTTGAGAGGATTGACTAGAGAAAGACTCCAAGAAATAAAACTGAAAAATTCTGAAATTATTTCAGTTTTATTTAAGTGGGAGGGAATAAATTTGAAGGTTTCAAATTAATTCCATGAAGGATTGATGGGGGCGGCAATATGGAGAAGTTTGGGGCTGATTTAGTGGAGCTAATAATGGAATTTGGGGAGAGAGAGGGCCCATTAAGGGGGCCGACCACATGAATAGGAGAGAGGGACTTGAGTTTTAATTAGGTGGGGACCAAAATCTTAATCACAGATTTAACAAAAATCTGAAATAAAATTTCAGATTTCTTAAGAGGAGAAAACTTCCTAATATGAAGACAATTAATTGGATCAATTTGAATTTCAAATTTGAAATTGAAATTCAATTAAATTGATTGCATAAATTAGGAGTTAAATTAGGAAACCTTTAATGGCTCATGAGAATTTGAAATTTCAAATTTGAAACTCAAAGGAGGGGGCGGCCGGCGGCTAGAGGGAGGAGCAAGGGGGTGGGCCAAGGCGGGGGTTGGCCGGCCGGCGGGAGGCGGCAACCAGGTTGCCGGCGGCCTGGGCGGTTTAGGGGTAGGCAGCAGCAAGGGCAAGGGAGGAAGAAAGGGAATTTTCTAGGGATTCGAGCGGCTACGAATTCACTCACCTCAATTATCTTCAATTTGGATTTCCACAAAATTAGCTTGGATGAAAACTAGAACTCACAAAGGGATCTATTTTCTCCGACGAATTCACTAAGAGATCTAGGAGTGAACTCACAAAGAGAACAAAGAACACATTTTTTCATTCATCAAAAACTACTTCAAATACAATGACTAAGTGATGGGGACAACAGATTTCAACACGTGGACCATCGCCGGAGACGCCGATCGACGGCCATGATTCAGAGCCTTTATTTTTGATGTTTTATTTTATTCATGTCATTTATATTTCATGTTTTTTCTTTTGTACCCCTATGAGGGAATTAGTGCTTATTGTAGCCCAGGGGCGTTATTGTCTTTATGCATTTTATTTCTAGATAGCCTATATATAAGGCTTTGTCATTATACTTGAGATGATTATTGAATGAATGAAATTTCTTTTCTATGTTCTCTTTGTGAGTACAACAAAGATCTCTTAGTGAGTTCTCTAGGTAATTGTTTACCCTAGTATTTTCTCTCTCCAATTTTCCTTTCTTTTCCCCCTTCAAGAAATTCTCCACAAAGCCCTCCCTAGCCCTTGCCGCCGAACCCCCTAGGGTTTCCCCACCGCCGGCCAAGCTCCCAACCGCCGGTCACCCACCGTGCCGAGAGCCCTCCCCCACCCGACCGGTTCCACCTCTCCACCAATTTCCAATGTGAAATTTGAGATTCAAATTTTGAATTGTTTCCTAAATTGTAAATCCAAATTAGGAAGGTTGTCATGATCAAATAAATTTCTAATGAAATTAATTTGGAGTTTTCAAAATCCTTGCCACGTCATCAAACCACAATGGAAACCCCTTTCTTCTCTCCCCAATTCCCTCTCTCCCTAGCTATGCCGCCGGCCCCCCTATGTAGAATTCTATTTAATGACCACATTAACCCCTTGATCCTATTTTGAAATTCAAATTAGGATCTATTAATTTTCCCTCCTATTGCATTGAAAACTGAAATAATTTCAGTTTAATCTCCCCCATCTCCCTATTCTTCCATCAGCCGGCCTCCTCTCTCTCTTTCCCCCATTAGTTCCTCATTAAGGAATTAATTGCTCTCTCATTGAAATTCGAATTTCCCCTCCAAAACTCCCAAAACTGAAATTAATCTCAGTTTTATTTTCTTTGTTTTAAACTACCTTATGGTATCTCCCCCCTCCGGAGCTGTTTTATGAGCTCCTCAGTGATCCCCTGGGCATGTTATTGGGGTTGGCCTCTTTGCGAACCAAAGGGGCTCTACCTTGCTATTTTTCTTGCTTTTGTTTTGAGATGTCTCTCATGTATGGAGTTTGAGTTCACCAGTGTAGCTCTTCCCACTTTTGTTTTTTTGTCTTGGGAAGTCTTAGTTTGTTGCTCCATACCCTTTTTGTACTTTCCTACTTATTAATGCAAATGCAATGTTCAACTCTACCACCGGCCTCTCCATCCCCTCTATAACCCGCCGCCCACCTCTTCCACTCATTGGAGAGCTTCTTGCGGCGACCACCCCTTCGCATCTTCAAGAATGCATGGAGGAACCCGAGTGGAATTTCGGGTTTGAGTACGACAACCGCGGACGAGTGAACATCTTCAGATCTCCCTTCTTCGACATAGGCTTTGACTTCGATGACACCGTCGAAGAATACTTGGACCGGATTCTACCAACTCTAGTGGATTCCATCGACGATCATTTCTCCGTCTACACGTGGATCATCGAAGGGCGTCGTTCCACACCACCTCCACGGCCGGCGCCTTCCTCTCCTTCCCTACGGATCTACGGCACCATCGCCCTCGGAGTGGTTTCATCACTTGCGTGGTTACTCTTCTTCCAACAAGCCTAGAAGTAGGTAAATGAGCGTAGCCTCAAGGTGAGACAATCGCTTTGTTAACCGCGAGATCCTAGTTGGCTTTTCATTTGCTTTACTTTTATTACCGCCGTTATTTTACCGATCTTGCTAATTTAGGTGTAAGCTCTTGCCTAAGCGTAGTTGAATTCTAAGATCTCTGATAAGTTTCAATTGTGAACAATATTAAGCTTGCAATTTCACTACTTGAACAATATTTTATTAAGTTTCTAAATCCAATTATTGGTTTCACATCACTAAGCCTATATATAGGCCATCCGAAAAAAAAAAAACATAAAGACGATATTGCCCCTGGGCTACAATAAGCACTAACTCCCTCATAGGGGTACAAATGGAAAACATGAAATATAAATGACATGAATAAAATAAAACATCAAAAATAAAGACTATGAATCATGGCCGTCGCTCGACGGCCCCTCCGATGGTAAGTGTGCCAAAATCTCCTATGGATGTCCTCATCAGATTCCTTCTTACTAATACCCATTCCGAGCCACTACTTTTAGAATAGAGTGAGTAAAAGAAATCTATTTAGACTCTCCTAACTTGCCAACATATCTAATTCCATAATTAATAATTGGAAGCATATAATGTCCTTTAATGAACATCAAATATAATTGAAGTAAATACATTGCTCAACTAAAACTTTTAAAATTTACTCACATAACCAAAAGTATGTACATCTAGCCTTCAGATCTCGTTTTAGATCTCTTTGTACACCCAAAATATATTTACACCAAAAGAACAGTCACCTCTTTTTACTGTCCCAAAGGCTCCTTCCCCTTCCCTGTAGTACAACCACTGCTAATGAACTAGGCTCAATGAAATACACGAGCAATTTATAAGAAATAATAATAAACAATGAAAAAATGCTTAATAATGCTAACATAGTTAAAACACATTGAAATGTCATATTGAGCCTAAAAGTGCTTAACAATACTATTCATCTTGCCAAAATTGTTCAATACATTTAAACAAGTCATATAATGGCTATAAACTTTTGCATCTTTTCAGCATTCCATTTCAAGGTTGGGTCTAGCTTCCCAATTTTTAGAATGGAAGCTGTTCTCTCATTTAGAGTTGAGTCAAATTTCTCAACTGAGGGAAATTCTAGCTCACTATATAATTTATGCTTTTTATTCAGATTACTTTATATTATAATATCTAGTTCTTTTCCCACTATAAGCTTCCCAAAAATTTCCAGTCGTAGGTTCTAATCCAGCCAATGCATGGCTTGGTTAGTGGAATGTAAAAGCTCTAGTGGAAATAAAGTACTGTGACATATGTAACAGTTATAATTATACTAGTTATGCATATACAATTGACTTCTTAAGTAACATATGCTTTAATTAACATATAAAAAAGATTTAAAGTTGCCTTTACTTGAATATTTTGGGCATTATAGTTAGTCTGTGCTCGGCTTTTCGCTTGCTCTATTCGTAATGCTCGCCTGGTCAATGTTGCGCTTACTCCTCTTCCACACTAGTGTGCTTCATGATGCTATCCTCTTTCCCCACTTGTGGTGTTGAACTATTCACCTTTTTTTCCTAAGTACTTGAACTATGGGGTGCCATTGCCTTCGTACGTTGCATTTGCACTCATGCCATATATGGCCTTGGTGCTTAGGGTGGCACCCTTGTTATTTCAATCTGCCTTGGAACTTGTAAATTTTTTTTTAACATCTCATGTTTGGCATTGTGTCTTGTTTCCACTGGCTCCAAATTATTCTTCATTACCCATGCCATATATTTCGTCAATTGCTTCTTAAGTAATCTCACAATGTGAAACACCTTGGATTTTTAGTTTTACGAAATCACTCTTGACTTGTGCTCCTCATTCTTTCGGTAAGGTTGTGTTAAGGGGGGATAAGGGTTCTATTTTTATCAACTCTTTACGACTCACCACATATTTTCAGCACGGATATGTACAAACTTATCATAACATGCCCTCTACCTATCAAGGTAAGCCAACACTCATTTTTTTTTTTTGACAAAGTGATCTCTGTGTTGATAGCCCTTATTCTTTTTCCCTTGTTGGCAACTTTGGTTTGCCTCAATATGGAGATTGTTCGCATATTCATGGTCAAATTAAGATTGGTTGTGGATTATGTTGACCCCTAAAATGTATGCAATGGAAAAGATGTTTGATAGGATTGAAGGTCAACTGATGTGACGTTGTGTGAGGCGAGTTTGATGTGCCCTAACCCTTTCATGAAATCATTCAAATCATCACCAGCTTGCAAAACGGATAACACTAGTGTGTTCAGAATACAAAAATTGCCAAAGAGGCACCCTTCGTGCGTTGCTAGGTTGGACGATGAAAATAATGATCTATGGGCATGACATTGTGTGAGATTTTATGAGCGTCCTCTGATCGGGAAATAGTTTGCGTTGTTGCATTTACAATATCAAAATTATCCAAGAAAGACCTCTCGTGATCAATTTGAGGGAAAGCGGTTGAAACGACAAATCACATTGCTTAAAGTTGCTTGAATGCTCTTTGTTTATGAAATAGACAGTGCCACTGCGTTCAGAAGGCCCAAATTTCTAAGAATGGATACCATGTTGGTTGGTTGCTTGCATAAAAAATGGGGAAAAATTCCACTTGCGATGAAGTGAGGCGAAATTTTAATTGCTAGAATAATGAAGTTTCAACAAGTGAATTGACATGCATTTAAAATGAATATTCATTAAAAATATTAATTTAAAATTTATCTTTTATAGTTTGTATTTAATATTTAAAATAAAATAATTAAAAATGATATAAAATAAATAATTCAAATTCAAGTATCTTAGGGTGTAATGTACCCTATCTTGTTTCTGATTAAAAATAATAATAAAAAAAATAAAAAATCTTTAAAATTCTTAATCTAATTCTCGCTCAACAGACACTCTCAATCATCAATAAAAACCTTAGTAGCCACCTGAGACTCCATTCCCTCACATACTCCTCACACTTAAAATGCTCCCACACTCCCAGTTAAACCCATCACATTAAACTAGACACTTGTTGTGCCGACCACACATCAGATATGTCGCTATTCTGCCACTAGATGCACTTAGCTACTCGCTCGACCTACCGCTCTCCTAGTCCTATGACGACCCCTGCTTGCGACTTAGGCCGTCATTGAGCTCCTTTACCTATCATCGAGCTAGCTGTTGCCGATTGGCCTTCGACCAATTCTTCCCCCTTCTCCATCTACATCTCTTCTCTATAAAACTTCCCCCAAACTCCCGACCTCTCTCTCTTAAAAAAAAAGAAAACAAAAAAATACCCAAAATATTGTTTGCTTGTAGCCTCATTGCATCGTTGTAATCGCCGCTTTGTCTTCGTGCGCACTACTATAATTGATGTGAAACGTACAGGCAAGGATGAGTAAATTAAGGAGTTTGCACGCTTAATATTTAGAGCACAATAATTAAATTTTTAAAGTGATTTCAAACGGCTAAGTAAAACCAAAGAGCGGTAAAATAAAAGCTTAGGCCGAATCACACGCGTAAAAGTGGAGATCAGAAAACAATCAAGTTAATCTAATGTTTCATACATGAGAGGTGTTCAACGATAATCCCTAAACTAACAATGAGTTTAGTCACTAAGAGACGCCCATGACTCAACTCTTTCAACTTCTAGGCGTTAGCGGAGAGAATGGCATGAACCTTCATGAATCACTTAGAAACCACAATTGAGTAGCGATTAAGAGATTAAAGATTTGGAGTAGAGTTTACCCAAATAATCGGAAGATACGAAGTTCCGGATGCTATAGGGAGGCTTGGAAGGAAGTAGGTGGCATCCATGAACCTTCTTGAAAGCGTGGTCAACAATTTGGAATGTCCGGGCAGCGTTTGAAGACCTTTCACTTGACTGGACAGCAAGATACAGGTGCAGATGTTCCCTGGACAGCAAACTGCACTGTTGGAACTTGGAAATAACTTGGGCAGCATGCGGGAGTTGCCGGACTGTTGGGCAGCAAGGGAAGCTAGCTGGAATTCCTTCTAGACAGCAAAATATGAAATCCTGAAAGTTGGGACAGCAAAAGAACTTGTTGTGGCTCTCTGGACAACTCCTTGTGGATGAACAGAGGTTGGATAACAGCCGGGAAGTGGTGCAGAAATACAAAACAGCAGCAGTTTTGATCTTGGACAGCAGTTTTCCTGAGGCTGGAGTTCAAGACAGCAGCAGTTTTGAGTCAAGGGAGTCTTGGACAGCAGTTGGGGATCCTTCTAAGCGGCTGGGAAGCAAGTTGTTTGGCTGAGAAAATCTGGACAGCACACGTTGGGCAACAATGGGAAAATTCTGGCAGTTGCACAGTGAAATTTCCTTTGCTGGAATTCCAGGGCAGCAAGGTAACGTCCAGGAATTAATGCAGGAATTAATCCAGCAGTTTTGATACAAAATTTCTGACAAAGAGGGAAAACGTGATAGGGAACCTGAAATAAATTTCAGGTTTTCAAAAAGACGATGGGAATTGAATTAGAATTCAAACTAATTCCAAATTGGGTCCACTAGGGGGGCGGTTGCTGTAGGAGGGGATTAATGGGTATTAATTGCGGAATTTAGGTTTAATTGGAGAGAGAAATGCTTCCATCCAAATCTGAAAATAATTTCAGATTTTGAATAGAATAGGAGGGAAAATAATGAGTCCTCTCTAAATTGAATTTAGATTGGATTCAAAATTTGAAAACTTTCCTTAATTGGATTTTGCAAATAAGGAAAGTTTTTGAATTTCAAAATTTGAATTTCAAAATTTCCTAACTCCTTTCTTTATTGCAAGAGCCAATTTAGGGAGTCATTATGACAATTAAAATTATCATAATGATTTGAGGTGTGGGTGGGGCTGGCGGTCAAGAGGGAAGAGGTGGGTTTGGCTTTGGGTGGAGGTGGCTAGGGAATTTGGTGGGGAGTTGGGAATAGGCCGGTGGTGGGGGTTTTGGGAAGAATTCGGTGAATGATATCCAAGCAAACGGTGGCGGTGGAATTTGGGAGGGAGGTGGAGGAAGTGGGGGAGAAAGGAGATGAAAAAAAAAATACAAATAAGATAAAAGTAAACTAACGAACTCACAAAGAGATCGTAAGAACTGCGAACCTTGGACTCTTCCAAAGGTTGACGGGTATTGCGGTCACCCTCCTCGGGTTTCTCCTCTCATGAACTCACTAAGAGATCAATCCCCTCTCATGAACTCACTAAGAGATCAACAAGAACATAAAGAAATTTCATTATCAATTCATCATCCCAAAATACAAAACAACTAGCCTATAAATAGGCCTCATGAAAAGAAAAGAAATAAAAGACTAAAATGCCCTTTGGGCTACAATGCTACATGACCACCCGTAAGGGTATAAAGGGAAAAACCAAAATATGAAATAAACTAGTACATATAAATAAATAACTCAAGATCGTAGCCGTTGATCTTCGATGTCCTCATCAATAATTCTCTTCAACTCGAAAAAGACTCAAATCCTGTCGGTGTTGTGTTCGACATGGCAAGTGGAGCCTTGTACATACTTTTTTTAGCGTGGCGATAAGAACCTCGTTAGTGACGGTGTTGCAACAGGTCAACCCCCAAAACCCATTAGTGATGCATTTGGTGCGGTGAATGGAGCATGGAAGGAGGAATTTCATAGGCGACATTCACAATGATGCAGGTGGATTGTGATAACGACATGTTCATTATGTTGAGTGGAGCCTGCACATTGTTTTCTTTGCGTTGTGGGTGATAACTTGTTAGCGATGTTCGCAACGTCATTGATCGATCCTGTTAGTGACGTGCTTGAAATTGTGAGTGAATCCGTCTACATTTTTTTCTTAGCATGGTGGGAGGAATCTTGTCAGTGGTCTAATTGATGTGATCACATATTTTACTTGACACATTTTCTCGTATGGTACCCCACCCATACATGCTTTTTTACATGTTTGATAATTTGGGAGAATTTCAGCTGTGCTGTTGTAAGACACTGACCATACACGCCTTTTCTAGGCGTAGCGGGTAGGACCAGACTCCTCGTAGTTTCCCCATATGTGGGGGAGATGCGGGGAGGATGCTTTAATTCAAATTGAACAAGTCCTAAAAATTGCATTATGTTGAACTTTAGGCTTGCAAAATTATAACTAATCTAAGCAATGAATACAAAAAATAAGCACTTAAAAAGTAATGTAAGTAACATTAAAAGAAGGTAATGAGAATGATGAACAAAATATATAAGATTTATAGGGGATTGAATTGGACTTGCTATCTCACTACGAGTACGATCAAAACTAAAAACCCTAAGAATACCGACAAAGAACTCAGCTGAAACCCCTTGGAAATGCCATAAAATGATCTCCCACCTCTCCTATTTATAGGAGGAAGTTGCCCCCTATGGGCTTGCATCGTTAATAAAATACCATCAAAACGTGAGAAGTACAAAAATATGCTATATACATGTCCTCATTTTTGCTTTCTTTGCCATCGGATCTGCAACCCTTTTCCGAGTAAGCAGACAAAAGGCAATCTTTAATAATATTCAAATTGTAAAATATGAACACAAAATTAAAATTTGCATTACTTTGCTGCTTATGTGAAATTTTCAATAATTCTTAAATTGTAATGTGCAACTCCTCAAAATTCGTGCAAGGATTGTGAAGGCGAATAATTTAACCAAATCGTGTAATTTCAGGTTATATGCATGTATTGTCTAAACCCTATTAAAAATGCCTTGAGAAATGTGTAAATGCATCCAATGCACTTGGTGTTTTATATACATTCATTTGGGTGCAATAAAATCCATGTTAAGTGCATGACCCAAGTACACTTAAAATTGCACTAGAAAATAAGTCCTCTTGAAAACGAGGAGTCCGCATGTGCAATCACCGGGCAAAATCACATTAATTTAAATTGTAGGTCCATAAAGTCATTACAAAATGAGGGCGAAATCACTGGGTAATTTTTTTATCTTAAATATAATCTACCTTATGAAAATTTAATTCGAAACATTTTCCTTTAAAGCTTACCTCGAAAAAGAACGCGGTGAGAGCATAGCATGAAATTTTGGAGCCCATAGATCAGTTATCTGATTTATTGATTCTCGACATATTCTTATGAAGTTAGAAGTTAATTATTTAAGACTCTTTTCAAGGAGATCATTGATGTATGCAAGGGGGGGGGGGTCAACAAAAGTTGAGTTTGTCTTGTATTTTCTTGCCTTGTGTCTTTTCATCTTCCCCCTCTCCTTTTATGTTATCTGTCCTTTCATCTTCCATTTGTCCTTTGGATTTTTGTTGGTTTCATGATAGCATTGGTTGTTTCGGTTTGAGCTTAAGAAGTTAAA
>NW_021319943.1:700579-705835 GCF_001605985.2 Dendrobium catenatum | reverse complement strand
CTCCCAAATTTTTGATTGCATCAATCATGCTATGTAGATAGATTCGTAATGTAGTTGTTTTAATTGTCTCCTGACTCTCCTCAATTTGATTGCTCCATGTGACCTCCTATTACTCTAATTTGGTTTGCTTTTTCTTCACTCCAGATTAATTACTTAATCAACTATGCATTCTCCTAACTCAATTTTGATAAATCACTTCATGTGGATGTTGCTACTGCTAAGATTTCTATGCCATTAGTGGCTAGGGTCTTGGTTATTAGAGAAGGGAATTTGGATTGGTTATGCTTCTCGTAGCTGTTGGCAGAATGTTGAATTTGAAGGCATTTCGAAATATTGTTCTTATACAATTTTTTGTCATAGCTTCTCAAGATGTTTCCATACACACCTTGAACTTTGAAATCTCCTGGCAACAACGATAATGGAGATCTAAGAAAAACCAACAATCTTGTTGACCACTGACTAGTCACTGGCCCTATCTCATGCCATTTCATCCCCAAACGAATGGCTAGTTTGCTCCCAATGGACACCTTGTTTCGTTTTCTCAAAACTTTTGTATAAGTGTTTGGAGGATTGATTCAAACTCATGAACGTTAGAATCCCACTTGACGCCCTCTCTTTTCTCCCTCAGCCCGCATGTAGGAAGACTTGTCTCCTTCTTGTGTTCGCAAAACCGCACGCAGGAACTGGCACTGCAAGTTGGCACTCCCGCTCACTTCTTCGTCTTGCAAGCAGAAGCCCAGTCATGCGAGTCCACCCTTTCCCGACCCATTAATCTCCATGCATTCATGCTCCACGCGGCCGCGCAAGTGCATCCAATTGGGTCGGCCCATTCCGCAGTGCTCTTGCACGTGAGATCCGAACCCATCCGCCTGCTCCTATTCTTGCACTCCACAATTGTGAGTAGTCCGACCTTCCTACTCCTTTGCTTCTCCCCGTCAACTCGAACTTATCCGACCGTAGCAAGTGCAACTCGTGCCAGCGACATCCCATTCTTTCGTGCTCGATCTGAACTCACTTTCTTCATTTTTTGCACCCAACCTCTGTCCCTTTCCTGTGAGTGGTGAGTGTAGAAGTGTGTGGGGATGGTTGTAAAAAATAAATGAACAATTTAATTAATATATATATATATATATATATATATATATATATATGTAGTATAAACATGATAATTCATCTTAATTTTTTTTATATGCTTTGTTTATAGAACTTTTTTGGTTCACATGACTAAAGAAGTTGTATGGGATGATGGGTCATATGATAAAGCATAATTGATGCTTATATTTAACAAAGCATTATTATTAAAATTGCATACTTATATAAAAATTCAAATATGTAACAACTGATTTTTGAAATTAATCATTTCATATTGAATAAACTGATTGATTTTTAAAACTGATACCTATTCTCTGGTTAATCGGTTGAACCATCAGTCAAGGCGCTTAAGGCCAATTTGTGTTGAAGATAGTTTGTGTCGAAATCGATTTTAATAATATGCCGAACCGGCTGGTAGATCGGTTCATGATTGAATCAACCAATCTAGTTCGATTTTCAAAACATTCATAATTATCACAATTTTTTATCTCTTATCATAAATTCTTCAATTAATACTCTAAGGCTCAATAAAGAATGATACCTTGGTGGTGAGTTCAAGCGAGATCATTATAGTTCTAATTTTTAGTTTTTATTTTGAGCTTAAGTCAAATTTGAATTAATAAATCTTCATTGATTTCAAGTGCATGATTAGATCTTATTTGATCAATCTTATAATCTCAAAATATTTTTTTTACAAATAAAACTTATATAACCATACATTTGGAGATTTTTAGAAAAATAAGAGCATTTTATCTCATATATTTCATATCATTCATTCATTTCATTTGATGATTGATATTTAAAGTGGATATTAACTTTTTAATGTGATATTAGATTTAAAAAAGATGCTTAACTACTTTAAATCTCAAGTGTTTAAAGTTATTTATGAGTGGGGTGAAATGCATGAGAATAATTGCTTATATAAGAGGATGGTTTGAGAATTTAGGTCATTTTCAATTAATTTATGTGACTCCTATTTAAGAAAATAAAATCAAATGAATATAAATATCTTGAATACAAGAGCCTCCTCTCCCTTAGTTTGCCAAAATTTTCCCTAAAGTTTTCTTTTGGTTGTATACCTGATACATCACGCAAAAAGCGCCTTGCTTAGGTATAAATTTTGTTGTATATTTGAATTGAAAACTTTCATGATTTTATGATTATTCAAATTCTGATTTTTGTAAACTTACAATTAAATTGAATGTATTAATGAGAGGAACACATCAACACCGAAAGTAATCAGATCTAATTAATCTAAAATAGCCCAGATTAAGCATTTAAAATATAAAATATAAATATTGAAACATTAATTAATTCACTAAATGAAACCCAATTCTTGCAAATTTATAGTCAAATCAAACATCACCACAAGATAAATCCAATCATCCTAAGATCGCTTAATTTTAACATCATTAAATTATTTACATGTTAATAAAATGTTCTATCATCAAAGAAATTAATAAAGATTGTTTGATGCAAAGTTCTAGATTTTTTTCTATAGTTATGGGATATGCATCTCTAAAAAATTTATAAATAGGTCATCACTCTCTATATAAAAGGGACGATGACTTGAGATTGATGAGAGGTTAGAGGCTGGCTTGAAAAATATAGGAGCTCAATTGGGTACCACCGCTAGATCACCATCATTAGTTTGCTACCGCCAGACTACTATCATCAGACTATCTGCCACCTGACAAACTGCTATCATCAGACCATCTGCCACCTAACAACTTTCATCGTACTTTCGTCTCCCCCAAATCATAATTGTGGGACCACCTCCATCATTGGTCCACTAGTGTCAGACTATTGTCATATTATCATCACCCAATCGTTGTCATCAGACCATCATCTCCCAACCACTATCATCAAATCATTGCCACTCAACCACTGTCATCACCAAATCATTGCCAAAAACAAGAGCCTCCTCTCCCTTAGTTTGCCACTCAGCCACACAATGATATAGATTGTGCACCAAAAGAATTATATTTCAGTTGGGCAAGGCCCCTTTGGTTTTTCCCATTTCGAGATTTTTTTATGTAAAAATTTTGGTATCTCCCTTACTTTCTTCATTTATTTATTGTGTGCATGATCATCATGCAAAGCAAGGAGTCAAAACTCTCTCACTTTACTCACTTGAATTTTCTAGCATGCAATATTATATACTCAAGCTCTCTCTCTCAAGTTATGAACTATTTGTTATTCTCTTCCTCTCCTCACTTATCTTCAATATCAATAAGGTGCAAATCTCTTACATTGTAATTATATAAAGTGGTATCAAAGCTTAGTATCAAATTTCTTCTCATTTGAGGCTTCCTTTTGGTTGTGTGCTCTTCATGTTACCTTCACCATCCTCTATATTAAATTTGTATAGATCTTGATTTATTTGAAAAAATAGCATTTTTCATCCTAATTGTCTTCATATTTAACATAGACTTTCATATCATATCGCTAATTGACAAATAAAATAATATACTATATATTAATGTGTGGACTACTATCTTTGGCTCCACCAAATCCCTTCCAAATTCTTACATGATCTCCTTCCTAGCACACCAAATGCCCTTATATTCAAGGTATTGCCTCCCATATTAAAAACCTAATATTTAAACTTCCTAAATATTCACAACCTACCTTATTTGCTTTTATAAATTCTTAAATGCAAGCTAGTATAAATTTTTTCGACTTGTCTCAAATATCTTCCCTTAATTACTCCCCTCATGTATCACTTTCTCTAGAATATTTAAAAAAGTTATCCTTAGATATCCATGATTTAATCATCTTATTAAAAGCACATATTATCATACTCATTTAATCTATAATTGTTGCATGTTGAAAATCCTATGATTGTAAAGTAATAGTTTTTTATCTTAGCGTTACATAAAACTCTACGCATATGAATGAAAGGAGCTCTAAAGAGACATCAAAATTTATATATGATTGAATAGAAAAAAATCACAAAACTTGGCCAAATTAAAATAGTTCACCATCTAAGTAAGATTAAAGAAGTCTGCTCGTCCACTCAGTTGGAAAAGATGGGATTACAATGTATGAATTGCTATATAAAATAATTAAAAAAAAATTGGCCAATTTTTTATTCACATACAAAAATATATTCTTAAACTCAATTCAAGAGCTTATATAACCACTGCACCTTTTCAAGCAAAATAGTTTAATATAGGGCAAGAGTTGTGGATCTTTATTTCAGGTATAATCACAATGTTATCTTGAATTTTATCCAAATGTGTAATGTAATAAGTAAAGGCACAAAGAATGCAAACTAAACTATAGATCAAACTCAAAATAATAATTTTTACATTACTTGGCGAGACAGCTTTCTTACTGCTTTCTAAAGCAGCTTTTAGTACAAAAATTTCTTGAATGAAAAATTTTTATACTAAAAATTTTATTTAGAAAGCAGTAAAAAAACTATCTCAAATAAAACTCTAGCCTACATCTATGCTTGAGGATTAGGAACCTCTTACTTAAGATTTCATTACCACTTATTCTGTCACAAGCATGCAAGAAACTATCATCCCATCTACCTTAAAAAGGAAGAGCACCCACCTTTTAACAAATGAAGAGCATCAAATGAACATAAATTTTGCATCCCAAGCTTCTTTAATCCCACCAAGTCTTAACATGATAATTTTGCTAGAGAAAATAAAAATCTATCAAAATACAAACTTGGATGATGGCTAAAGCAATCATCAAATAAATCTAACTATACAATCTCTTTCAAAAAATAATTACAATTTTTCATTAAAAAAACAATCAAATGATACAAAACAGAACGATGGAGAGAGAGAGAGAACAAAAAGAGTTCCACTTGACAAATATCGTGTAGACCTTCGATTAATTAACCATCTAGCTCATAATCTCTTTATTTAACATATTAAATGATTGCTCAAACGGTCTCATATTTCTAGACAAAGAGAGCAAGGATATAAAAAAAGTTCAACTCATTCAAGACCACAAATAAAACCATTAATAATGTGATTCTCAGGGCCTCATTGGATTGCTTCAAGTTGCAAATTATGCTTTATAAAATGATGAATTGCTTAAATTCCATCATTTAGTTAGATATAATTAAAAGTTAATAATAATTGTCAACTCTACAAATATCATTAAAATCTCTTGTTGATAAGAACTTTATGCTTTATGGTG
>NW_021319943.1:660723-693088 GCF_001605985.2 Dendrobium catenatum | reverse complement strand
TTTCTTTGGGCTCTAGCGGCGTCTAGGGATTTGGGAGAGATCGATCCTCCTCTCGAATTGAGGATCAATTGTATCTTTGCTATTTTCTTTGCAACTACTAGTAAAATACAAGTCTTTTCTCTGATTTTTCTGCAGTTTTTCCCTGCTTTCCTACTGTTTTTGGCTGTTTTTCTGCTGTGGACAGCAATTTTACATTGGATCTACTTGGTTTTGGTGAGAAACACTTGGAAATCCAAGTGCTTCCTATCAGATTCATTCTCAAATAATCTCTCGATAGCAGAGACGTGACATGTACTCTTTAATCGGGTACTTTTGTTGCAAAATGACATCACTATATTACGATCACGGCTAGAGTCCGTATGTTCCCTAATGACTTCAAATCCTTGAGTAATGAATCATATGATGTACTTGATAGGCACAAAGCCCCTTTATCAGCTAAAATGGACCTAAATCTATGTTTTAGACAAACATCCACCCCAAGTCTAAAAGGTATTTTTGGACAAAGCAACTCATGGCTGCTGACAAGGATCCTTCTGTCTGGTTAGGTTGACTACCTTGTCTAACCAAGTAAACCAGAGACCATGATAACGAGAGATAATAGAACCATGTTGATGAATTTCAAATCTTAAAAATCCCCAAATATTCAATTTTAAAATTCCTAAAGTTGCTACTACTATATGTTGGGTACTCAATGCCTATCTCACGACTAGCCTTAATCAAAATTTCTCTCGTTATTGGAAGGGTAATTAACTATAGGGGATTGCACCTATAAGAAAGTAGAACTCCAATCATAAAGTCCTCGCAAAATGAGGGCGAAATCTCTGGGTAGTATCTTATCTAAAATCCAATGTGCCTCCTGAAAATCTAACTTGGAACCTAAATCCTTTAAAACTCTCCCCATCAACAAAACCAGGCGAGGGGAGGCCGGGGGTGTGAATTTTCGGAGCCCACACTTCTAAGACAATGGTGGTAATTTTGACAACATCTTATATGGTTTGTTTCTTATATGGTTTGTTCAAAAAAAGTTTGAATCAACTTTAGATCCTACGTTGTTTTCATTGTCTTGCTTGGTTGTTAGCCCAATAGTTTTGATTCGGTCTGCACCAGCTCAAAAGATATTGAACCAGATTCAAGAGAGATTTTTTGCTCCTAATAGTCATCATATTTTTGGCGATATTGGTGTTTCAGTTTAGCAGTATGTTGACTCTGAGGTTTGCATTTCTAGCACAAAGGATCTAGTGTACAAAAAAATTCAAATTCTCTATATCAAGAGGGGCATAAATAGTAGGAAAATAAATATATCTTCACTCTAAAAAATGCGCTAGACTTCAACTTAGATATTCTTAATGAGGACTCAGGGTTCTCTTCTATCTGACTAGTTGGTTTTGTTGGTGACTTGGTGTATTTTGTTTTTACATTTTTCCTCTTGCATTTCCTGCATTTGGTTCGTGTTGTACTATTTATATGAACTGATAATAAAATTTTGCCTTAAAAAACCTTATTTGCATATTTATACTCAGTTTGTGTTTCCGTCTTGCTATCTTGCAGTTGCAGCAGGTGATGGACATATTAATCATATGTGTTGCAAAGGAAGATGTAAATTATTCTTCCTTTAATTATCAAGTACATGAATCATCCCAGTCGGTAGTATATCCAGGAAGAACAACTTGGAGTGAATTTATCCCAGCAAATATTAGAATTGTTCCATTTCCAACGCGAGAGTACACTGATGATGAGTTTGAATCCCTTGTGAAGGCTGTAATGGGAGTACTGTAAGTATAACTCGGCCCACTTCTCAGTGATCCTTTGGAGTGCTGTTGCTACTTTTTGGTACCAGCAGTTTGATTTATGATCCTTATTTGCTTGCAATTTATTTTTGTTTTAATTGGTTAAAGGTCTTTGTTTCTGTTTAACCTTGAGTTTATGCACCGAGCAGAAAATATTTTGACTTCTCTTTTGAATGGAGCAGGTACCTTTTGGGCTTTCTTTTCCCAATTTCACGATTAATTAGTTATTTTGTTTTTGAAAAGGTATGCTAACATGGTTATTTTTGGTGATTTCTCTGACTGCCTTTTTTTCTGTTCTTGTTGATGAAATTATATTTTTTGTTTGTAATTGTTTCAGGAACAAAAGATAAAAGAGGGCCTCCAGATGATGGGTCTTCCAAACAAGATATTCTACCTATCGTGGTTCATTACATATACTTTGCAGGTAACTACTACACCTGGTGTCTGTTAGATGCTTTTGCCGTTGACTGAAAATTCAAAATATTCATTGACTGGATATATGGTTTGATCTCTTTCCCCTCAACGAATCAAATGGGCCTTGTATGCCTCTTGCTTCTTAGCTGGTGTTTAAGCTTGTGAAGCTTTTAGCTGCTATATTCCCTTTATAGCACTTCAGATCTTGACAAAACAACTCAATTTTTGCTCTCCAAAAACTTCCCTTTAACTATTTTGTTTGCTATTCTGCTTTCTGCTTTCGATGGGATCTCTTAACATTTTTTTTAAAACCCAATAGACGTAGTGTTTTTTTTCCAGCTTGACTATTGCTTGCCCGAGGTTGAATAACTCTGCTAATTGGGAATCTGTTGATCTATGCTTTTTATCAACTTCTTGAAGCGTTTCATGGCATGTTATACCCTTGTTTGGCCTCTTGGTGCAAAGGTGTCCGCTATGAGCCTGTTCTTGTTTAAACCTTGCCATTACCTTGAATGTTGTGTCATTGTAGGTTGCTTCTACAAAGGGAAGCCTTGTTGATTTATCATTGAAATGACTCTTGATTAATATCTTCTATTGATCTGTAATGTTGTTACTAGAAGCTTAAATAATCACTATGCGATGGGATTCAAACATTTTGATTCTTTCTTTGAATCTTGCCATTATCTTAAGATATACCCTTTCTTGTGTTAAGACTCCACATTCTGGTTATTCAAGACACATGAGCTATTTCCACCACAATTTCCTCCATGGACATTGAAATTCCAAGCGTATGCTTTTGCATTTTTATTTAGTGGAAGAGTTCCATCGATGCTTAGGAAGTTTTATCCTATACATGACATGGTTTAACACTAATATTTGGATTGTTCTAGCATTTTTATTTGCTTTATGTATCTAGTTGCCATGAAACACAATAGTTAGAATTAGCCTTTGTCACATCCCATTTAGACCCCTTAGAGTCTTCCTAGAGCGCAATAGAGAAGGAAGAATCATAATAATTTTATTTCTTACTAAAACCCATTCTGAATTACTACAACTATTTAGATAGTTACTATAACTATTTAGTTTTAACAATTTATCCATAATATTTATACGTGGAAGCATATTCAATATGTCACATAAAAGTTACAGAGCTTTACTAAACTTTTCAAATAAAACTTACATATCAAAAGCCTTACTGAATTGACTTATGCACAACTAACATTTATGTACATGTAATGTAATCACTCTCCCACTTAAAGACTTGCTGGCTCCTCTTTTTCTGCATTACAACTACTGCTAGTGAGCTACAAGCTCAAAGAAATACACAATTGTAATAAAAGAAAAATAATAAACATTACATTTAATTGTAAAATTTATGGAATTTTTATAAATATCATAAGATGTACAAGAGATCAATGCATATTTAACATTTTACATTTTTTTTATCTTTATTTTCAATACTTTAGGTAAATCATATGATGATTATAGATTTTTGCACGCCTATAGCTTGCTTTTTCAAGACTAGTTCAAAATTCCCAACTTTTAGAAGTGAGAGCTCTCTCCTTCAAGGCTGAGTCCGAATTTCCAACTTTTAGAAGTGAGCATGTCAAGTACCTCTCGTAAGGTCATTCAGGCTTACCTTTTTAGGCCTTTCGCCTTTACTTGTGCGGACATATCCTCCATAATATGATTTTGCTCCATCCTTTTCATTACATTTCACATTTTGAACATATAACTATGTATACATTAATTCAGCTAAATAAGTACTTGACTGATGCGGACATCCGACGATGGACGGTATTCACAGGAAGAGTCGAAGATCAACGGCCGAGATCACTCCGTTTTATTTTAGTTTATTAATTGTATTTTGATTTAATTTTCCAATTTTCTCTTTTTACCATTTTATTTAAGAGTTATGTCTTATGTAAGCCCAAGGACAAATGTGTCTTTTAGTTTCTTTTGAGGCTTATATATAGAGGCCCATTCTCCTGTATTAGGCATGATGGAATTATAATAAAAATTTGTGTTATGCATTTGTGCTCTTTTGGGAGGACGATAGTGAGATTCATATGAGAAGGAATCAAAGTTTTCACCAACTGCAAGATGGGTCCGGGCTCGTGGCTTGAAGTCTCTTGGAGAAGGGCAACGGATCACCCATCAGTCTTCGGAAGAGTTCAAGTCTCACGGTTTTATCTTTTATCTTGTGTTTCTTTGTTTTTTGTTTCTTCTTGTTGTTCATAGTCGCCATCTTCATCCTCTCCATACTTTCACCAAACCGGCCTTATCTCCATCACCACTCACGGCCAAGCCACAAGCCGCCGACCCTCCCCTTGGTTCCCCTCCCAACCCCCTTGCCATTAAGCCTTTCCTAAATTAGTTTTCATATTTTAGGTAACTATCTTAATGATCAAATTCAAATCTATTTGAATTTGAATAGTTGCCTAATTTATAAATCATATTTTAGGAAACTTACTAATTCATAGCCTATTTAAATTTTGAGTTAAATTGGGATGAAATCTTTCATTCCAAATTTAATTTATTAATTTAGGAAAGCTTTGAATGCCTCATTAAACTCCCCCCTTTATTCCCTTCCTTTTCTTGCAAAATTAATTTGGGAAATATTTCCTTTCAATTCCCCCAATCCAAATTTGAAATTTGAATTATTTCCTTAAGTAGGATTCTATTTTAGGAAAATCCTCACTTTTGCAAGCAATTGCTGCAATCAATAATTTGGAAAAAAAAACTAAGATTGCATACAAACTTGAAGTCTTCCTTTCAAAACCAATTTTAACAAACACAAACTCAACTAAAATGAAACAAAACAAAACGACACCTTACAACTTTAAATAAAAGGACAACAATATTTTAAACTTGTATTTAGAGAAGAAATATACAATTGGGGTGGAAACTTGTGGAGAGAAGAAGATAAGCCCGAGATGAAGTCAAAGAGAGTAGAAGAGAAAGTGGATATAGCTTGCAAGCTATTCAAGAAGAAACCCTTAGGTTTTTAGGTCCAAAAATCATCCATAATATGCTCCCAAATGCCAGAAAACATCCCTTATTTATAGGAGAAGAAAGGATCCCAACAACTAACAGCCGCCCACTCAAACCAATCAGAAAAGGGGAGGAAAACAGGCAGCCGGATGGAGCAGCACACGAAGGGGCCGCGGGACACAACCAACGAACAAACAGTGCCAAGGGGAAGGAACCGGGCAGGCATAGGAAACGAAGGGTCAAAAACAGGGAAAATGAACCCGGACAATAGGAATAATGAGCTGAAAAAGGCAACAGAAGCTCAACAGCCAGCATAAGGAAACCGAGACCGTCTTGCCTACATCAATTCTCCTCCGGTTGAGAAATCTCATCCCCTGATGAGATCACTTCAGAATTTTGGAGAACCGACATTTTCGATTCTTGAATCAAAATAGCGTACTTCTTTTCAATCACCTCCTTTTCTCGATTAAACTCGGCTTCTTTTCAATCATCTCCTTTTCTCGATTAAACTCGGCTAGAAGTGAATGCTTCTTAGACTCGTATCTCTCAGCACATAATTGCAGTTGTTCTTGAATCTTGAGAAGCTCGATTTGTATCAGAGATGATGAATATGCACGAGGAAGAACCCATTTTGATGTAGGCAAGACTGTCCTGGTTTCCTTATGCTGGCTGTTGAGCTTATGCTGCCTTTTTCAGCTCATTATTCCTACTGTCCATGTTCATTTTCCCTATTTTGTCCCTTCGTTTCCTCTGCCTGCCCGGTTCCTTCCCCCTGGCGCTATCCGTTCGTTGGCTGTCCCGCGGCCCCTTTGTGTGCTGCTCCATCCGGCTGCCTGTTGGCCTTTTGCCTCCCCTTTTCTCATTGGTTTGAGTGGGCGGCTGTTGGCTGTTGGGATCCTATAAATAAGGGCTGTTTTGTGGCATTTAAAAGAGGAGATAATGGATGATTTTTGGAACTAAAATCTGAGAGTTTTTCTTTGATAGCTTGCAAGCTATGTCTCCCTTTATCTTCTCCTCTCATTGATTTTGTCTCGGGCTTCGTATCTATTTCTTCTCTCCGCAAGTGTCCACCCCATTTGTATCATTCTTCTCTAAATACAAGTTTAAAATGTTATTGTGTTCTTTTATTTAAAGTTGTATGGTTTCGTTTTGTTTCATTTTAGTTGGGTTTGTGTTTGTTAAAATTGATTTTGAAAGGAAGACTTCAAGTTTGTATGCAATCTTAGTTTTTTTTTTCAAATTATTGATTGCATCAAAAACTTAGGCTCTGATACCAAATTGAGAAGAAAAAAAAGGGAAGAAAAGATAAAAACCACGAACCCAGACTCTTCCAAGGTTGGTGGGTGATCCGTTGCCCTTCACCAATGAACTTTCTCCAAGTTCTCTCCAAGAACCCTCAGACTCTCACAAGAGTAAAACGCAAAAATTTTATTCATCATCATCAGTAACCCAAAATGCAAGAGAACTAGCTTATAAATAGGTCTCATGAAAGAAAAGAAATAATGACTAAAATGCCCTTCAGGCTACAACATCATATGACCACCCATAAGGGTAAAATAGGAAAATTAGAAATTTAAAATAAAATAGTACATAAAACAAATAAAAAAATCCAAATCGTAGCCGCTAATCTCTGATGTCCTCATCATTATCTCTTGTTTTCAGGAGGGGTAATTAACCATCAGGGTTTGCTCCTATAGGAAACTCAGGCTACAACATCACATGACCACCCATAGGGGTAAAATAGGAAAAATAGAAATATAAAATAAAATAGTACATAAAACAAATAAAAAAAATCCAAATCGTAGCCGCTAATCTCTGATGTCCTCATCATTTTCTCTTGTTTTCAGGAGGGGTAATTAACCATCATGGTTTGCTCCTATAGGAAACCAAAACTCATATCATAAATTCTTTGCAAAAAGAGGGCAAAATCTCTAGATAGTGTCTTATCTAAAATCTAAGACATTGCCTATCTTGGTAGGCATACCAATAGAATGTTATGATTGACAACTTCAACTCATGCAATGGAAGAGCAATGTCTCTGCCTGAGTTATGTAGGCTTTATGTTGCATGTCATGGACTACTGCTCCAGGAGTTTTCAGAACAAATCAGTGCGTCCTAGATGGTCCAAATATATTCCAAATTATTTTGTGATTTACCTTTACCTTCTAAAATTAGAACTAATTTTAACCACCTCATATTCGTATAGCGAAACGTGTATATATTTCATTCTGAGTAACATAATTCATCCATACCATAACTCCAATTAGGCATAACTTACTATATGAAAATTGAACAATTAATCCTTGATTAAGATACTTGAGAGGCCTTCAGTTTTTAATTCTAGATTCTTTCAGAGCTTAATTGAGAGACTCATATCATCACCTATGTTTTGAATCATATATGGATGTTGCTATTCCATTATGCCATTATTCCTGGGTTAAATGAAATTAGTTTACATGTGGGACTGCATGCTTAGGTGGTTTACGTGTTATGAATCTTATGATTGCTTTCCTTGTTAGAAACATGATATGAGCACATCATATGTATAATTGCTTTAACGTAATGCTTAAATCCTCTAACTTGTTTCTGATACCTGTTCTATCCTCATATTTTAACTAACACGAGTTACTATTTGTGCAGTTTGCGATTTCTTCTGCTATCATTACGGCATCTACGATGAACAATCTTTTTATGTATAGTGATAAGTCGCTGGTCTTCGTCTACTTCTTTTTATTCAGTTTAAGTGCAATCATGCTTTCCTTCCTTATCTCAACATTTTTTTCGCGATCAAAGACAGCTGTGGCAGTTGGGACTTTATCTTTTCTTAGTGCCTTCTTTCCTTATTATTCGGTCAATGATCCTTCTATTGCAATGTTAGTAACTTTGCCTGAAGATGAATCCCTCCCTTCGTTCGGTGACTGCACTATGAAATGCTAACATGCTGTTATTTTAATCTGATTTTATGCTACTAGGGTATGGAAAATATTAGCTTCTTTGTTATCACCAGCAGCATTTGCACTGGGTACCGTTAATTTTGCTGACTATGAGCATGCACATGTGGGTGTTCGATGGACCAATATGTGGCAGGTATTCAGAAATTTTTTTTTTGGGGCTTTACTTTTATGATCACACATTCTAATACTTTACTATGTTAACTTGAAATTTATAGGCGTCATCTGGAGTTAATTTCTTGGTCTGCCTCTTAATGATGATGCTTGATGCAATTATATACTGTTCCTTTGGGTTGTTGTTTGACAAGGTAATGATTTGAAAATCACTAAATTTATGTCTGGTTATGCGAGCACAATCATGATTTGATTTGCTTTCGGACAATTTGTTTGATATTGTAGATCTATTATAACAAACTTCTTTAATTCTATTTAGAATGAATAAACAATCGTTTTACAAGTTTGTGAGGTGATTATAGGAGTTTTTAACCGCACAACTTTAATGGCAATTTTGGTTGCATATTTTTTTTGTATTAAGAATTTATTTGAAAAGGAATAAATTCCCTTAGTTTTGATGGTTGAATTTAAATTTGAGAAATTATTTCTTTTATAATTAATTGCTATGAGTGGCAAAGTGGGATTCCTTAGTTTTATTTATGCATCAGAAGCAAAGGTCATAGGAGCTTAGTTAAAGATCATTAAGATAAGATGAAAATTCTTCTTTTCAAAATTAAAAAAAAGGGTATTTTAGGAAAGTGGCAGAACGTAGTAAACACAATAATTAGTTATATTATTGGTTGGTCAAAAAAATAAATTGGAGCTAGCTTACAAGAAGATACATAATGGTAAAATTTTTGGTTTAATGAAGATGACTATTAAGATTTGGAGAGTTTTGAGGTATGTTGGATTTGGAGAGTTTTGAGGTATGTTGTATTTATGCTGAACAGATTATTTTGATGGAATTTTGTAGACTAAGAGTTGTTGATGTAGAACGGAGGGGGTGGGGAAAGATAAAATGATTAAAAATCTAAAATTAAATTTAAGATTTCCTATAATCAAGAAATTTAAATTTTGAAATTCAAATAAGATGGAGGGAAGGATAAATAGGTGGTTAATTATTCTCATAATTGAATTCCTCAACAAGGAAAACAATAATTAAAATAGGGGAGAGAGACGAGCCGGCCTAATGAGGAGGGAAAGAAAAGGTGTCCACATACAATGTATGTGGACCCATGCATTAATGGGAGATTAGAGAGTTAAATCTAAAATAATTTCAGATTTAATATGATTGAAGGATTTCCTAAAGTAGATGTAGGTTATTTAGGAAAGAATTTAAAATTCAAATTCATTTGAATTTGAATTTGGAAACTTTCCAAATAAGATAGGAGCTAATTTAGGAAAGTAATGATGGTGAGATGAAATTGGAATCAAGGGAATTTGGAGGGTGGGTCGGCAGTGGGGTGTAGGGGAAACATAGCCAGTGGTGGGGGGTTTTGAGGAGGGTGTAGCCGGCGGGTTGGGTGGGGGAAAACGCTTGGCCGGTGGGTTGTGGTGGAGTGGCCGACGGTTGGAGGTGGGGTAAAGAAAGGGTGGTGGTGTTTGGCTTAGAGAGTGGGAGGAGGAGAGAAGAGGGAAGCTTGGTCGGCGGCTGTGGAGGGGGTAAGATAGGTGGTCAAGGGAGAAGGAGAAAAGGAGTTAAGGGAAAGAAAGATAAAAACCGTGAGCCCAGACACTTCCTGCGGCTGACGGGTGATGTATTGCCCTTCACCAAGGGACTTCAAGCCACGAGCCCGTACCTATCTTGCGGCTGGTGGAAACTAAGATTCCCTCCCATAGGGATCTCACTTAAGTCCTCCCAAGGAACAAAAGTGTAGAACAAAATTTTTATTAAAACTCCATCTTGTCATTACACTAGCAAGGGCCTCTATATATATAGGCCTCAGAAATAAAAGAAACTAAAATAAGGCGATCATGCCCCTAGGACTTAGATAAGATTAGACCCTTAAGTAAGGGTAAAAATGAAAAATACATAATTAAAATAAAAATTAAAAATAAAAATTTAAGATAATGTAGGACAATCACGGCCGTCGTCGATCTTTAGCTTCTCCTCGTATAGGCATGGACGGTTGGATGTCCGCATCAGTTGTTTTTTGAATAGCTCTTCTCAATGAAGTTTTGTAGATTAAGAGGATACCAGATAAATTAGAGAAGATGTATTTTGACACTACTATTTAACAACAAATGAGAGGTTTATGGTTGTGCTAACTGTCATAACGAAGAAGTAGATGCGAAGTAGGGAGGAAGAAAAATACTCCATAGTATTATTTGGCTGAAATATGGACCGATTTATAGAGGTTTATAATGGGTAAAAATAGTGAAGAAATAATGCATATTCTACGAAGCAAGAAAGTACATTAATTTGATACAATCCATATGAATAGCCTAGCAATTGCAGCCTTCTAAATCTGTCAAACTGTGGCCTACATGTCATGAATTCATGGTGCAGTCAATTGGCAAGTCATATGTAATATTCAAAAACATCAAGAAGGGGAGATCTTTTTTTTTACATAAAGTACATTTTCCAATTTTTGCATTCACAAAATTAAGTATTTTATATAAGGGCACGCTTTATAATGAGTTATATTATTGGTTGATTCAAAAAATAAATTAGTGCTAGCTTTGAAGAAGATATATAAAGCAAAAGTTTTTGGTCCTGCTAAGATATCTATTGAGATTTGGAGAGTTTGAGATATTTTATAGTTGTTTTCTTAGCAAATATTTTTGATGGACTTTTGAATACTTAGAGTTGTTGATTTAGGACTGAAATGATTAGGCGATTTTAAATAAGAATCTTGCGCGCTTTAATTTAAAGAGCAATATTAACTAGTAATCTTGTAGTGATTTAAGTGATGAAATAAAACAAACAAGGGGTGAAGCTAGCTTAGGTCAAGTCACACAACTAAAGGTTTGTGGGCTCCGAAAATTCGGCCCCGGCCTCCCCGCCGTGCTTTTCTTTTTATTCGGCGAGGGAGTTTTAACTGATTAAGTTCCGAGGTAAATTTTGGAAGGCAGATGAGTTTGTAGATAAGACACTACCCAGAGATTTCGCCCTCATTTTGTGAGGACTTTATAATCTGAGTTATGGTTTCCTATAGGCGCAAGCCCCTATAGTTAATTACCCCACCTGATAACGAGAGAGAACTTTCGATTAAGGCTAATCGCAATCAGATACGTAGAATATACGTGTTATCTGGCATATAGGAGCAACATGGGTATGGAAATTTTGGAAATTGGGTTTGGATTTGGTTATTGGGAAGAGTTTGATATTTAAAATTAGAAATTGCATCATCTAACACTTAAAGCGGATGGTGGGGGAATGGATGATAGACCCGATCAAGATCCCATGATTCCATCGTCCCGGGCCATCGTGGTCCCTGGTCTACTTAGTCAGAGGAGGTAGTCGACCCAACCTGACAGAAGGATCCTTGTCGACAGCCATGGGTTGCTTCGTCCAAGGGGACCTTGTAGACCTGGAATGAATGTTTGTCTAAGGGGACAAATTTGAATCCACCTTAGCTTACAGAGGGCTTTGTACCCTATCGATCATATCCTATTGATTCATATCTCAAGGATTTAACGCCCCTAAGGAATGTATTGGCTCTGGCCATAACCACTATCTGTGGTGCCATTTGGCGGGAGGAGGCTTCGCAAACAGCCGCGTAAAACCACTCGGTTCAGAGGGCCCCGGATCATAACCGTTTACCTGCAGTGCCATTTGGCCGCGAAACTGCCGGTTAGAGGACACGTACCACGTCCTTATTGGCAAGAGATTGTTTGAGAATGGATCCTAGTGATATTTTCGACTAGGCATTAGCTCTTTGTGAGCTGAAGTAAATTTTAATTTGTCCACCTCAGCAAACTGTTGCGGAGGGTGGATGGATTTTGCTTTAAGCGGGTGATGGGTTGAATTTCAAATTTAAATATTTTTCGGATTTTGGGATTTGTGGATTTTTGGATTTTGTGGAGTTTTGGGTTTTTGGATTTTTATGGGTATTTTGGGTGGAGCTATGGAATATTTAAAATGAACTTTGGATATTTGGAGGCATTTGAAAATATTTGGGAACCCCTCCGGTTGAGATCTGCATTCAACACGGCCATCATCGGGGTGTTTGGGGTTATTTCCATTTGATTGAACTTTGTCGACTCTATCAAATTATCGATAGAGGATCGGGTTTCGTAGGCTTTATGCCCTTGTTAGTGAATTCTTTTGATTGTAGGCCTTGAAGGCCTAATATGAATGCATTGAAACAAATACACCGGTCTCCATAACTGTGTATTTGTTTGAAGGTTCGAACCCTGTCGACTCCTATTGATCCGTATAGAAGGATCGGGATCGAACAAGAATTCACTTATTGAACCGCGCAACATCCCTAGACGTCACATGTGCACCAATAACACGTTCGCCGGGGCCCATGCGGGTGTTTGGGGGCATTTTATAATTGAACCCTGTCAGCTCCTTTTATCTACTTAGAAGTATTGGGTTCAAATTTTATAACCCGCACAGCATCCCTAGACGTCACATGTGTACCAATAACACGCTCGCCGGGGCCCTTGCGAGTTTTATAATTGCTTTTACCCCTTTTAGTGCACCTAAGTGTATACAAACTACGGTGCACAGGTGGGGGTACTTTGAAAGTACTTGTAGACGCCTTCTGTCTGCTTGCATGAATGTTGCGGTTCTGGTGGCGTGACGTAGCAGCTTCTGAATAGAGTTGTTCGCTGCTTCGTACAGGTAGATTGTCGTGCACTACTGTTGTTTTCTGTAGGTGGGTCGTAGTGCACTAACTAATCTCCTGCCTTACATTTGCAGTGTAGTCGTTTAGTATTTTGCTTAGGGACAATAGATGGGGCATACGACGGGTCTCCCACAATGACTCGTAGGATATTGCATTTGATACAATCATTTTTGTATTTTGTTTGTAAACAATATATTGGTGTTGAATAGATCTTCTATAATAGTTCATAGGAGTATGCATCTGTCACCAACCCCTCCATGCACACTGATTGGTGTTGACTACATGAGGATATTATACCCACTGCATATATGTTGCTATAATCTATAAAAGTTCTTTTCATTGTATATTGCATCATATGTATCTTCCCTTGATTTACATGGCTTTCATCACCACCTTGTGAACAATTTGTCGAATATACGAGTGTATGGCTATATTTGTATAGAACCTATCACTTCTACATCATTTCAATCGATGTTACTTATGAGTAGATTGCCAGTTCTATTTGTATTGACTTCAAGCATGCCATTATCGTTCATGAATGATCACAAGTATCCCATAGTTGTTCGTAAGGGATTCTCATTCTTCCTTCACTAGCTAGTTGATGTTGACTGCTAGAATATTGTGATGATCATTTCCTTTGTGCTTGCAGGGAATGGGAATGTACGCTTGCCACGATATTAGCACAGGTGATATGAACAACCATTGTAGGCTTCTATGTTCACCATACTCATTAAAGAGATATTGCTAGATCTCTAAAATTTGGTCCATGAGCATTTCACTCCACTATCCGTGGATGAATCATTTCATATATTCGAGAATCATGCATCATTTGCTTAAGCTTGATTTTGATCTTATACACAAGATATGGTTCATTGAGGCTTAAGTTTGAGTTCAATGCGGCAAGCTCAAGTTATAAGTCCCCCCTTTACTTGGTTCAAATCAAGCTCATAAGTTTCATGTGATCTTGTTCAATTCAAGTTCGTTTTGATCAAGCTTGGATTAAGCTTTGAATGAGGTCTTTTAAGTTCAAATCAAAGTTCTCTTGTTCGAGTGCAGCTCGGCTCAAGTCTTAAATAAGTCCTTTATACTCATCAAGTCCCTTGTATCATTTTCAAGTCCAAACTTCTTGTTGTTTGATTTGAGTTCAAAGAGGAGCTTGAGTTCAAGTTTGATTCAAGTTCGATGTCCACAAGTTTTGAGTTCAATGTCAAAGTTCATCTTGCAAGTATAAGTTCAAGCTGAATTCCTTGTGGTCTAAATGGTAAGTTCACTTGAGTTCAAATCAAGTCCTTCGCATGAGTTCAAGTCCTCCGAGTCCTTAAGTTCAAAATTGATTTTTAGTTCAATTTCATTTTACTTGGGTTCAATTCTTTATTAACTCATCTAGATTTTGTTTAAAAGTTCAAGTACAAGTCCTTCGTTGTTCTTCTGAGTTCAATTAAGTCCAGGTCCCAAATTGTTCCAAGTCCTTATCTTTTTTTAGACAAAATTTCGGCAGCCTCCCGGCGTCTCTCCCGTTTAGGGGAAAAACCAAGAGGCCGCCTACCCGCCACGTCAATAAAGACGTGCACGGTTAGTGTTTGTGAGACACCGCGACGGTAATTTTTTTGTTTTTCACCCACCACGCCAATAAAGGCATGCATGAGGTTTTTTAAAAAGCATTTTTATGAAAAGAGACAGTTTTGCTTTCCCCCTGCTCGGGGGTACTTATAAGTGACCCCGCTTCGCCGTACGTGCCGCACCGGGGTCCCATCCCACCACGTGCAATAAAGGTGTGCATGGGGCGGTTCTCCAGTTTGCCACGAACATTGAAGTAGGGTTTTGAGTTTAGAAAATTTCATACCTTCACGGGATTGTCGTGGTTGACACGTGGATCGAGGGGTCATTCGCCTACCTCGTCTTAGGTGTCGCACCGGGGTCCCATCCCACCACGCGCACTAAAGGCGTGCTTGAGGCTGTTTACCAGTCCGACACGAACATCGAGGTAAGAGAGGGAGGGGGAGCACTTTTTTTTTTTAATGAATTAAAAGTCATTATAATTAATTAAGATAATTAATTATAAACAACTTTAATTAATTATAAAAAATTAATGTTAATCAATATTTAATAAAAAATACTAATTAATCATAATTAATTAATATTAACTTTAATTAAGATTAATTATAATGAATTAAAATTCATTATAATTAATTTCTTAAAATTAATTATAATTATTTATAATAATTATAATTAATTTAATAATTTTAGTTAATTAAAATTAATTATAATTAATTAAAAAAAATTTTTATTAAGGCTAATTAAAATTAATTAATAATTATTTTTAATTTTGATTAAAATTAATCAACATTAATTTTAATAAAAAATTACATAACCTCTCTCCCTTTCCTCCCTTTGCGGTTCAGCGGGTCTACAGGATTTGGCCAAACGAGCGTGTATAAGGGAGAAAGTTACCTTCACGGCCAAGCGAACTCCTGTTGTTGCTTCCGATTTCAAATGCCGTAGCTTCCGATTCAACAGGAAGGAAAAGTCGTAGAAGGAGCAGGGTCGAGCTCTCGGCAAGGTAGGTCTTCAAAGGAGTAAAGTCGGTGGAGGAGGAGGCTAAGGCAGTCGGCGTGAGTTAGGGGAGCTTCGGTCGGCACAGGTAAGGTTGGGGTTTCTTGTGGCTTTGACGGTATCGGGAGGAGGAGGAGAAGGTTAGCCGGAGCTTGCGAGGGAGGTAGGATAAATCTCTCTCTCTCGGCTTGGGGTCGGCACAGGAGGTCGGAAATGGAGGCTTATGGAGATCGGGAGCAGCGAGCGGAAGGAGGTCGTGGGAGAGGTCTGCCGAAGGAAGCAGCCTCTACTTTGTTTGCTTGGGTATTAAACAGTGGGAACAGACCTCGAGCGGGGTTTGGGCATAAATCGCGGAGAAGCGATGGATTCGGCGCCGAGCTATGGGATTCCAGCGGGATTTCGGGAGATTTGGTCGGCTTCTCGATGCATACGAGGTATGTGATTTTTTGGTTATTACATAGAGGTTAACAAGGTTAAGATCACATAATATTCAATTACTCACGCATAGCGTACATGGAAGACTTTCAACGAAAAATTCCTAAGTTAACAACGAGATTAGTCATTACGAAAGAGATCCCTCATCCAACTCTTAATTAATTTGGCTTGCGGAGGAAGTCTTTACGACCCTTATGATTCCATAATCAAGGGCGAATAAGTAGGCAAAAGAGTAAGGGGAAGAGTTTACCCAAAGGAAGAATATAAGATGCTTTGGCATGGTCGTTCTGGGTGCTGAGAAAGAGAGGACCGCAACACGAACCTTCTAGCTGTCTTTGGACAACACTTTGGCAAGCTCTGGATGATGGACAACGAACTAACTTGTGCTGGAGTCTTTGGACAGCAGGCTGAAACTTCCTGACAGCTATGACGGTCTGGACATCAGGTATTGGCTTTGGAAAACTCTGGACAGCAGCTTTCAAAGGCTCGGGAATTCTGGACAGCACACAGAATCTATCCAGAAATCTGGAAAGCAATTTGGAAGGAAAAATTTCAGGGTTTCGACCCTCTGGATGCAAGGGAACTAGATGAATATTGTGGGGAAATATGTGAACAGCAGCGGAGGGAAATCTTGAGTTAATTCCTTGCCAAGGAGGCATGATAAGTATGTCACAAAACCAATTGGAGAGAGGGAGAAAGGGTGCGGCTGATTATGGGAGCATTAATGGGCTGATTAGAGGATTAATTGGGTGCATTAATTAGATAGGAGAGAGATAGGGGGGACCGGCCAAAAGAGAGGGGAGAGAAGTGTCCACATTCATTGAATGTGGAGGAGCAATCAAGGCTAATTAATTTCAGATTTTAATCAATCCAAGTTTGAGGGGTGTTTCTTAAATAGGTTAATTAATTTAAGAAATGTTTTGAATTTGAAATTGATTTGAATTTGTGTTAAAAAACTTTCCAAATTAATAGCAACTAATTTAGGAAATAGGGAAATTAAGGAGGGAAAAGAATTAGGGGATTTCCTAAAATAGATTATATAGTTTTAGGCAAGGATTTGAATTTTAAATTCTTTTGAATTTGAGATTCTTAACTTTCCAAATTAACAACAAGCTATTTTAGGCAAGTGGTAGGCTAGGGACAAAGGTGGGCCGTTGGCTAGGGATTTGGAGATAGGTGGCCGGTGGTTGGGTGGAAGGAAGAGGGGCCTCGGGGCGGCGGCTTGGAGATGGAGAAGAAGGTGGCCGACCGGAGTTGGGTGTTGATGGGGGTTCTCGGCCGAGAGAGGGGGGAAGGGGTTATGGCCGGCGGTTGAAGGAGGGAGGGGAAGGATCCGAGGAAGATAAAAACCGCGAATCTGGATGCTTCCTGCGGTTTGTTGGTACTACGCCGCTCTTCACCTAGGGACTTCTCCTTCTCGCAAGAACTCTAAGCTCTCAAAACACAATTGCTGAAATTTTCATATTATCATTCATTATCTCAAAATATGAAGCGGGTGGTTTTAAATAGCCACATACATTGAAGGAAAAAATAAAAGACCAACATGCCCTTAGGGCTTACACATACCTAGGCCTTCAAGTGAGTGTATAAATGAAAAAAGCAATAATAACTCATAATACAAAATAAACTAATACAATGATAATCAAAAATAAAGTGGTGCATTCGTGGCCGTCGATTGACGCCCACACCTCTAGTCGATCCTCCATGGTCGGATGTCCTCATCAGTTGTTATTTCCTTCGTAAATATTTTCAATGGAATTTTGAAGACTAAGAAGATGCCATGTCATTTAGAGAAGATGTATTTTGGCTCCAATATATAAGAACAAATGAGAGGTTTAAGGTTGTGCTAATTTTGAGGAAGTAGAAGTGAACCAGGGGGAAGATAAGTGGAACACTTCATAGTATTTTTTGGCTGAAACATGGCATAATTTATAGAGTTTTATAATGGGTAAAATTAGGGAAGAAATAATTCATTTTCTAGTAAGCAAGGAAATACGTTAATTTGATAGAATCTCTAGGAATAGACCAACAATTGCAGCCTTCTAAATTTGTTAAACTGTGGCTGCTAAGTCATCAATTCATGTGCAATCAAGTTACTAAGTCATATTCAATACAGAAACATTAAATAGGTGAGCTCAAATTTACGTAAAAATCATTTCCCAATATTTGCATGTCATGAAATGATTAAAAATAATTTTACAAGTTTAATATATTATTTTGATTATATATATATTATTAATTTACTAATTTAATTGAACAACCTAAAGTCTAGTTATTTTGTTTACATGATTTAGTTAACTATACAACCAACCGTTGTATTTTAGCTGCTCGTGCTTTTTCACTTATATTGACATGCATTGGAGGTTCTTTTTGATGGCTGCGATGGATTTCATTTAATGGAAATTAGACTTGCATATATTAATAAACGTGACTATTAAACATTACTTTTCATTACCATGTCACTTTTATAGCCATTAGTTAGCAGTAGGGAGTTGGCCGTTTGCTGAGCTGAGGGGCAAGAAAAGGAAGTAATTGGGAGAGCTTAGTTTCATAGGTATAATCCCATTTTTTTAAACTATTCTGTATATTAATTTCAAATTGAGATTGGTTGGGTTAAGGGCTTATATGAAGAGTACTTATATTAAGTTAAAATGTTTTGAGGTTTTTTCGAGTTTTATTTGAGTTGTTAAATTAGGAATTGATATAAATTGAGCATGTTGATATTTTTATTAGGTTGTATATAGAGACAAGATTTTGAAACGATAAAAATAAGGAAATACATTTTGAGGTTGATTCATTGTTTGCGGTTAGATACTCAATCTGTAGCAGGAAGCAAATTATTTTACATCTTTTGCTTGTTAATTCCTTAAATTAATATTGGACTTATATATCTATGCTAGTAGACAATTTATTCATATTGAGCATATTAATCGTATATGGTATTATTAATATGTTAAATATATTGCATCTATTTATGTGTTTAAGACAAGTGCATGTTATTTTTCATTTGAATAAACCTTTTGATCTATCATACGCATTCTGATAATCATATGGTATTTACACATCTTGTCATGCGTTTGCCTTAGTTATAAGTAAAGTGGAACTTGGAAAAAGATTTTAGGTTCAGATTAAATATCTATTGTGATTTGAAAGAAATATAAGTGGTGTTGTATTAGTTTGGTTCACAAATATTTTGGAAAATTGGAAATTTTAGTTTCATGTGTTTTGATGTTTTCTTTTGTAGATGTAATAGTTATAATTTGTGAGAGATCCATTAATATGTATGAGTAGTTAGAATGACGGAGTTAATGTTTGGAGGATTAAGGTGCCTAGAATTGTAAGGTAAAGATTAATAATATGATATATTATTTTAATGGGAATTATTTTAACAATTGTCATTTTATGTTTAGAAAAAAATGTGTTACCTAATGTGATATACTCAAGTATATCAAATCTATTATATAGAAGAATGTGGACATATATAAGGATATAACTTTTAGAGTTAAGACAACTAGGTGGTTAAAGGATGTGTCTTTTTAGCAGCATTTTTTCAGAAGTGGTAGGTGCAATCATGGTGATATGATCTTTTAATGCCAAAGTTAAGTAAAATTTTCCGCGTTTATATGAGTGAATGGGGCAATAAAAACAAATAATTATGACACTCAAATTTATTTAAATAATCGAGAATCCTTTTAAAGAGCATAAAAGCTAATCACATATTAAATTATATTTGCAAAGTTATACCTTAAGTTTTATTATATTCCGTGTTTAAAAATCTTGCTAAATAGATTATGTTAACCAAAGTAAATTTAAACTACTTAAGTTTGTTGCAAGTGTAGGCTAGGTATAATGTTATCTTTATTATTATCTATTACATTTATTTCATCATGCACAATTATTTTCTAGTAATAGATATGTATCTGATCATCTTTTCCTCTATTTTCTTACTATTTTATTTTTCATTTACATGATTTACAACTTGAGAAGTTAAGTTATTGCATATATATTTAATCGACTTCTTGTTATGAGATTGTGCTCTTCCAATGCTTAATTTTCTTTTTTACTTCATTCCAATTATTAGTAAGTATTACCACAATTTCTCATGTCAAGGCAAGACACTTGGTTTAATGCCTATGACCTAAGTAGTTAGGCTAAGTACATCTTGGTATAGATGTTCGCTTGGAAAGTGTGTGAGGTGATTTTACCTTTGTTGTGTCTTGCTTGAGGGGGCCCTATTAGCCTTTAACAACATTTGTTAGGACTATTATGTAAACAAGAGAATATCATAGAAACTTATTTATAAATTCTACGAAGCAACAATTAGTCTATATATATTGCATGGATTCAAGTATTGAATAACAAATAAGTAAATGATAGCGAAATTGAGTGTAATATAGAAGAGATTGTTTATATGTAAGATGATATGTGGCAAAATTTAGATGGATATGTTTAAGAATGATTTTATTAGAGTAGCATTCATTATTGAAAATAAGTTGAAAATTAACTTATGTTAGTTGAACATTTATAATTAATGGTAGAAAATATACCAATTTGAATGGTAGATACAATTAATGTTGATGGATTAGGATGATAAGGGAGAAGACCCAAGTTAATGAGAATACATATGAATGAAAAATGTGTATTTTATTCATAATGCTAATTTTTAGTACTTTGGATTGGGCTAATAATGATGATTGTGATTTGTTAAATTCAGAGAATTGGAGAGGGAAAATGCTTACTTTTATTGTACAAAACTATTCCTATTTATAGATCTATACAACATATCTTAACAAAGAAACAAATAATTGTAAAATCATGCATAATTGCTCTAATATTATCCTTCTTAAATCAACTAACTAAATATGGAAGGAAATCGGCATGATCCATGTGAGCCTCCCACCCATCCTATCCATGGGATCAAAATGCCATGGGGCGGCTGGGATTTAATAGGTGAGCCTCCACAAATTCCCATCTTAGCTGTGGGATTAAAATGCCAAGGGACAACTAGGATTTAACACTCCCCCTCAAGCTGGGGAATATAGATCTGTCATTCTCAGCTTGGTAATCAGTCCCAGAAAGATAGAGTTATCTAGTCCCTTAGTAAGAATATCTGCAAGCTGGTTTTTTGATGAGACATGATCGATACATATAAGACCAATGTCTAAGTTCTCCTTTATGAAATGTCTGTCCACTTCTATGTGCTTGGTTCTATCATGCTAAACCGGATTATAAGCTATGCCGATTTATTGTCACAGTGTAGCTTTGTGGGTCTTTCCCACTTAATTATTAGGTCTTTTAGAATCATCTTGATCTATAGTAGCTCACATATTCTTAAGGTCATAGCTTTGTATTCTGCTTCTGCACTAGATCTTGCCACCACATTTTATTTTTTGCTCCTCCATGTAACAAGGTTTCCCTTAGGGAATGTGCAATATCCTGAGGTAGATCATCTATCTACTGGTGATCCTGCATACTCTGCATCAATATATGCTTTTAGGATTATTCCACAGTCTCTTCTGAAGAGAATCCCTTTATCTGGGTTCCCCTTAAGGTAGTGTAGTATTTTGTCTACAACTTGCATGTGAGTTTTTTTTTTGGATTTTGCATGAACTAACGGCCCATGCTTACATCAAAAGCTATATTTGGTATGGCGTGGGAAAGGTAGATTAATTTCCCCAGAAGTCTCTGGTAAGATCATTTATCTACATTTGGATTTTCTTTAGCTTCCTCCAATTTGAGATTTGATTCTTCTAGTATTGGTGCTGGTTTAAAAGCTTCTTTAAGAAGATCATTAATGTATTTTTATTGTGAAATGAATATTCTTTTACTGGAGTGGGCCACTTCAATTCCAAAAAAGTATTTTAATCTTTCAAAATATTTGATTTCAAATTCCTTGGCAAGACATTTCTTTCAAATAACTTTCTCCTTTTCATCATTCTCAGTTAAGATGATATCATTCACATAAACTAATAGAATTGTGACTTCCCCTGAATCTTAGTGCTTGAAGAATAATGTATGGATGGTTTCTTTGGCTCTGCCAATAATCATTAAGTAGCATAACTTTTGAGAATCTTCAAAATTAAGCTCTAGGTAATTACTTTAATCCTATAGAGCCTTTTTTAACCTGCATGCTTTGTTACTCCTAGATTTCTCCTTGAATCATCGTGGAATCTCCATAAATATTTCTTCTTCCAAGTCTTTGTATAGGAATGCATTTTTAACATCTATCTGTTTCAGTTGCCAGTTGTAATTAGCTGCTAGTGAGAGCAAGATTCTCGTGGTATTCATCTTGGCCACCGGTGCAAAAGTTTTCTAGTAGTCAATGCCATACGTTTGAGTATACTCTTTTGCCACCGATCTTGCCTTATACCTTTCAAGTGTACCCTCAGGTTTGTATTTTATAGAGAACATCCATTTGCAACCGACTGATTTTTTTTCCTATTAGTAGGCCAGTGATCTCCCATGTATTGTTCTTATCTAGGGCCTACATTTCATCTTTTATGGTACTTTTCCAATTTTCATTAGATAAGGCCTCATAAATATAATTAGGAATATAAATGCAATTTATTGTAACCAAAAATTTTTTGTGTGAAGGTGAGAAATTATGGAAGGATACAAAGTTGTATAGGGTACAAGGGCAGTTTTTTTGGGTGAACTTGTGTTTACTTCAATTTCAGTAGACGGTTCAGATTCTTGGATCTGCTCTGGAGCATAATTTTGATTTGTACGCTTGGAATACACTTGCCCAAATCTTATGTTACCCATAATAGCTTTGTCCTTAGTTTCTCTAGCTTTGATTTTAGGTTTAGGTGGATTGATTTGAGGTGGAGTTAGAAGGTCAAGAGGGGCAAGCTCACTTTCCTCATATTCCTCGATTTCAATCTCTCCCTGAAGATGAGGTTTGGTGAAATAGGGTTTTTATTCATCAAAGATAACGTCAACAAATACAAGTATTTTTTTGGAGGGATGATAACACTCATAACTGTTTTGGGTGGATGAATATCCAACAAAGATATATTTGAGTGATCTTGGATCTAATTTTCCTCTATTTTGAATATGAATGTGAACATAAGCAGTGCACCCAAAAATTCTGGGTGTAAGGTTATTATGGGTTCGAAATTCGAGGTAAAAAGAGGATAGAAAATTCATTGGTGTTTTTAGTCTTAAGATTTTTGAAGGTAGTCGATTTATGAGATATGTGGCAGTCAAAAGGGCTTCGCCCTAGAATGATTTCAATATATTGTGGTGGAATACAAGTGTATGGGTGGAGGCTAAAAGGTGACAATTTTTTTTCTGCAACCTCATTTTGTTGTGGGGTGTGAATGCAAGAAGACTCATGAATGATACATTCTTTTTGAAAGTATGAGGAGAGGGTTTGGTTAAAGTAATCTTTAGCATTGTCTGAATGAAATTTTTTTATTTTTATCCCAAATTTGTTTTGGATCATGGTATTAAAAATGGGGAGGATAGTGCTAACATCATATTTGTTTTTACGGAGAAAGATCGAAGAGACTCGAGTTCAGTCTTCAATGAAGGATACAAACCATCGGGCTCCTGAGATGTTAGGGATTTTTTAGGGTCCCTAAATATCACTATGAATAAGTTAAAATGGAGTATTACATCTCTCATGTTTGTTTGAAAAAGAAACTCATTTATGTTTGACTAACTCACATGTATCACAATGAAAAGATTCATTTTTCCAACTTATAAAAAAGTTTTGGGTGCATATTTCTTAAGATATTAAAAGATGAATGTCTTAATCTAAAATTATGAAGTCAAATAGTTGATTTTTTATCAAGTAGGGATAACATAGAAGTTAAGTGTGGCAGAGATGAGGATGCTCAGGTGGATGAGTGGCTTTACCCTTAGAGATAGGATACGAAATGAGCATATACGTGAAAAGGTTGGAGTAGCTCCAGTAGAAGATAAGATTAGAGAGAGTCGCCTTAGATGATTTGGTCACATAAAAAGGTGGCCTTCCGATGACCCGGTTAGGAGAGTAGAAGTATTAGATTTGACTTGTGTTAAGAAAAGTAGGGTTAGACCTAAAAAGACTTGGTTAGAAAATATTAGGAATGACCTTTCTTTATTAGATTTAAACGAGAATTTGACTTTTAATAGGATAATGAAGAAATTGGATTCATGTAGCCGTCCCCACGTAGTGGGATAAAGGCTTGTTGTTGTTGTTGTTAGGGTTAACATAGAATATCCATTAATTATAATATTAGATTTGTTCAACTCTTCCAAGTAGTACAATCCATCCCTATTCTTAGCAAGTCCAATATTCTTCTCCAATCTTTAGTCCTTAAATAAACAATAAGACTTAACAATTATGGTCATTGCTAAGTTTCTGTATGGAGATTAGGTTTGTGGATAATTAAGGTAAGTAGAACACATTTTTTAGAGTGAGGGAGGGAGATAAGTGTGTCTCCTTGGCCTGCTACTGTAATAAGAGAACCATCAGCAGTAATGATTTTTTTGTCACTTGGGAAAGTAGTATAGTTGATGAAGTGGGTAGTGGAGTGTGTCATGTGATATGTGGCTTATAAGTCAATGATCCATAATACTTTCAAATGATTTCTAGAGGCTCTTACTCCAATGGATATAGAAAATTTTCCATAAAGTATAAGAGAAGAAGATGCAGTGCTTTTTCAAGGGATATCATAAGATATTTTAGTTTATGAATATTTTCTTTATTGAGATCTCTAAAGCTGGCTTGCGTTTTTGGGTTAGGTTGATTTGTTATAGTGTTGGCTTGTGACATTCCGTTTTATCCACTTCTTTGATTCCACTCCTTACTTGGGGGCTTTCCATTTATCTTCTAGCATGTCTACTTTGTGTCTTGGTTTCTTGCAATAACTGCACCAAAGAGATCTCTTGCAATAACTGCACCAAAGAGAGTCTTTGTCTTTAGGTTTTTAGGAATCTTTATCTTTTTCCTTCAATGACGCCTTTTTGGTTGACACCATTACTGAACTTTCAACTACCTTTGGCTTTAACATTACCCCTCGCCGGCTTTTCTCAGCACGAATGAGAGAAATGGTATCGTTTAATGAGGGTGCCTCCTATTTTCTAAGGATCTGAACTCTAACCTGATCAAATTCCACATTTAATCCTACAAGAAAGTCATACACTATCTTTCTCAACAAAATTTTCAGGATAACAACATCTTCTGGACATTTGGTCTCTATGCATCTATATTAATCAAGTTCTTGCCACAAGGCTTTTAGGAGAGTGGCACATCCATTATAGTTTTGCTTCCTTGTTTTGTGCTTCCCACCTTGACCTTAATTTCAAAGATCTGGATAGCATCCCGAGCCTTTGACAAGGTTTGTCTGGCGGCATCCCATATGTCATTTGCAGTATATAGGAACATAGAAGTATCACTAATTTTTGGAGTCATGGAATTCCATAACCTTGACATAATCATGGAGTCCGCTTCATCCCATGCCTAAAAATTAGGATCTCCTTCTTTTGGTCCTACCCCAAGGAGGTGATTCAACTTTCCTTTCCCTTTCAAGTAGGTCTTCACAAATTGAGACCGCTTCAAGTAATTCTTCCCATTTAAGCTATATGAAGGTTGTATATTTTGGAGATCACCTCTTCCTTGGTACATCATAGAGTCCTCCATTTGGTCAAAGCTTTGAGAGGAATTCACTTCAGACATTGCATCGACAAATGATAGCGATGAAGGCTATATCAAGCAGTGCAACAAGGAAGGCTGCATTGGTTATAGATAGGATAACAACAAGGGAAGGTCGGCAATGAAGACACGGTAGTACAAAAACTCAAAATTCTGGCAATGACGATGAAGGCTGTGATGCCATGTTAAATTCAAAGAATTGGAGAGGTAAAAGCCTTAATTTTATTTCACAAAATTATCCCTATTTATAGATCTATACAAGATATCTTAATAAAGAAACAAATAATTATAAAATCACGCATAATTGCTCTAACATAATCCTTCCTAAATCAGCCAACTAAATATGGAAGGAAATTGGTGTGATCCAGGTGAGTCTCCCACCGATTCCCATCCTAGCTGTGGGATCAAAATGCTAAGGGACGGCTGAGATTTAATAGTTGAACCTCCCACGGATTCCCATTCTATCCGTGAGATTAAAATGCCAAGGGACGACTAGGATTTAACATGATTCTATATGTATGTATGTATAACTAATGATATTATTACAAATTAGTTTGGTATATACAATTGACCTCTTTTCTCTATACGGTGAAGTTTAAATGAAAATCAATGAATCTTGTCTAGGCCTGATGATCTTATTACTCATTATGTTCTGCAAGTAATTGCTTTTGTATATATATACACACGCAGACACATACATATGTATGTATGTATAACAATGATATTGTTACAAATTATTTCGGTATATACAATTCACCTCTTCTCTCTAAATTGTAAAGTTTCAAATGAAAAATAATGAATCATGTCTATGGCCAGATGATCTTATTACTCATTATGTTCTGCAAGTGATGGTTTTTTGGTCATTTGAAAAAAAATAGAATATTATTTTTATGATCGTCTTATCTTTTAAGTTTGATAAAAAAAGAAAAAAAAAGTTTGATATGCAGAAAGGATACTTGCTTTGCTTTTGAAATTTTTGGTTATTTTGGCTTGTAACTTGTCTTGTTTTTTCATTTATTCTCAAATAGAATAATCTGGAAGTTAATCTTCTATTATTTCACACTGCATTAATTTTTTGTTATATTTATTGGAATTTTGACTTTTATTTTAAACAATTAGGTTCTTCCTCGAGAGAATGGAGTAAGTTATTCTTGGAAATTTTTGTTTCCTAAGATATTATGGTGGAAGAAGATTCCCTTTGATCATTTTGATGGTCCTGACCGACCAAGTTTTGAGATGTTACCAGAAGAATCTCACTTTTTTGGTGAAGGATCTTTTGACCATGCTTTTGAAGCAATTAGCTTGGATATGAAACAACTAGAACTTGATGACCGGTTTGTAGGCGACAAATATTTTTATTGTGTTATGTTATGTTTTTCATTTAATGCATCCAAAAGGTTTTATTAAATATTTTTCACTAACTACCTTTTAAATTTTATAGATGTATTAAGCTCCGAAATCTTCATAAGGTTTATGAGTCCGAAAAGGGAAAATGTTGTGCAGTCAACTTCCTCAACCTCACATTATATGAAAGTCAGATTCTTGCTCTTTTAGGTATGCATATCCTTTTTTATTATTTGTTAATAATAAATTTTTTGTTCTTTAGTGAAAATTGTGATTTTTGAAAACTGTGATGGAAAATTCACGTAGACTGTTTCGTAATCATTTACTTCAATGGTATTGGACTGGGGCATGTACTAAAGTTTACATTCTTTTTGGTCTGGTATATGAGACAGACTTTAAACTACTCTACTTCTCTTTATAGAGTTATTATGTTTCTAATTTGCTTCCTTTTTATTATTTTAAATGACATTTTCTTCCTTCATTTCAACTTTGCCACACTTCCATTTTTTTTGGACCCACACTTGATTTATTTTAAAGATGCGTGGTTTTTCAATTTGATTTGTGAGATTGTTTTTTGCCTAATGCTTCCATGTAGCTGAGCATCTCTTTTATATGTGGGCACTTAGCTTGATCTCCAACCTTCTTGTTGGTATCTTTGTAATACTTTTTTGCTATTCCCTTGAATTTCACCCTTTTAACGTTTATGTGAGGTTACCGTAATTACTATAATATGTTTGATGGGTCATGGATGCTTGCCTCATGAGTTTTGTTTGATGTCAAACTGATGAGGACATCAGGACATGGAAAGTTTATTAGAGGCGTGGCCGTCTATCTATGACCACGATTGCACCGCTCTACTTGTGATTTTTTATATTTATTATTTATATATTAGTTTTGTTTATGAAGTTTTATTATGCTTTTTTTATTTTTGCCCTTAAGGGTTTAGGTATGTGTACGCCCTAGAGGCATAGTAGTACTTTGTATTTTCTCATTGTATGAGCTATTTAAAGCCTTCCCTTCGGTTGAGAGTTAATTAATGATAATAAAAAAAATTTCCGGCAACTGTTTGTTTTGTTGAGCATGAGAGCGTGAGAGCTTTGGAGAGAGTCCTTTGAGAGGGAACCAGATCACCCACCAACCTTGGAAGCGTCCGGGTTCGTGGCTTTTATTTTCTTACTTCCTTTTCATTTCGTTTCTCCCTTCCCCTTCCTCCTAGCCGCTGGCCTAGGGACCCTAACCCCTTAGCCGCCTGTTCTCCCTATCCAAACCCTCGCTTTGCCGTCGGCCAACTCCACCCAACCAACCCACCTCCCCTCCACACCCAACCGGCCTTCCTTCTCCCACCACCAAGCCATCCAACCCACAAATCCTAACCCGAATCCTAGTCTAGCCGCCGGCCATCCCATCTTCCTCTCGCCTCCAAAATTCAAATCCCTCATTTATTTCTTTCCTTTTCCATGCAAATCATTTTGAAAAAGCTTTCAATCCAATCAACCAATCAATATTTGAAATTCGAATTGTTTCCTAAAATAAAGTTCTATTTTAGGAAACTTATCCAATCAAATCCAATTCAAATTTGAATTGGATTTGGAATTAATTTTTTTCCTCCTTAATTGAAATTCCCAAAGAGGCAAGAACTAAAGACCTTTCCCCAATCCCCTCCACTCCTTTTGAAGCCGCCAGCCCCTTGCCTCCTTCCCCATTTAATTTCTTTCCAAAATCTAGACTCCAATCAAATGAATTAATTCCGTAATTCCCTCCCTTCCCCTCTTCCCTCTCTCTACCCGCCACCCACATCGAACCCTAGCCTCCAGCACATGCTCCACTGCTGTCCAAAAATATCAAAATAAGTAAGAGAACTATCCAAGAAGATCTCTTAGTTGCTGTCCAGTGAAGATCAGGGAGTTGTCCTGGCGACTGTCCATTGGTTCGAGAAGACCCTTGATTGCTGTCTACTGATTCTTGATTCAAGATACTTGCTGTCCACGGTCCCCTCCATCAATAACTTGCTTCTAAACCTGGATGAATGTGAGACGCTTCCTCCAAATCCTTTATCATTCTCGTTGCTTTCGATTGTAGCTTTAATTGAATCATGAAAGTTGTGTTAATCCTGTCCGCTAAAGCTTAGTGTTTAGTAGGATTGTGTGAGGGATCTTTCATAGCTCTACTCTCATTGTTAGATTAGGGTTATCTTGTTGAAACCTATCTCGTAGGTAACGTCAAGAGTAATTGATTGTTTTGTTGTTCTTACTTTCCACAAGTAACTTGGCATAATCTTGTGTTTACCACTCGTAGTGTTTTATTTTATTGTTTAAATGACCATAAATATTTGTTATAAAAATTAGTTTAATTTTAAAAATTATGATAATTGGAAAATATATAAAGTGGCTCGTAAGGATTGTAAGAAAGCAATATGCGATGCAATGACATTAACTTTTAGTGATTTATATAATCTATTAAATACTAAGGAGGGAGAAAGATATATTTATAAGTTAGCCAAACAAAGATATAGGAGTAGTAAGGATTTAGTTCAAGTGAAGTGTCTTAAGGATGAAGATCAAAAAATACTTTTCTTAGAAGATGATATTCAACAAAGGTGGATGAGATATTTTGCTAAACTTTTTAATGAAGATTGTGAAAATAAGATTGATTATAGTGACCTTAGCACCTTAAATGAAAATAAAGATTTCTGTTTTTATCGACGTATTAGTAAAACTGAAGTTAGAGAGGCTTTAAAGAAAATGAAGGGTGGAAAAGCTGTTGGACCTGATGATATTCCAATAGAGGTGTGGAATTGCTTAGGAGATGAAGGGATTTCTTGGCTTACTAAACTTTTTAATACTATTTTGAAGACTAAAAAGATGCCAGATGAGTGGAGAATGAGTGGGTTAATTCCTATTTTTAAGAATAAAGGTGACGCACAAGATTGTATGAATTATAGATACGAAATGAGCATATACGTGAAAAGGTTGGAATAGCTCCAGTAGAAGATAAGATTAGAAAGAGTCTCCTTAGATGGTTTGGTCACATAAAAAGGCGGCCTTCCGATGACCTGGTTAGGAGAGTAGAGGTATTAGATTTGACTTGTGTTAAGAAAGGTAGGGGTAGACCTAAAAAGACTTGGTTAGAAAATATTAGGAATGACCTTTCTTTATTAGATTTAAACGAGAATTTGACTTTTAATAGGACACAATGGAGAAAAAGGATTCATGTAGCCGACCCCACGTAGTGGGATAAAGGCTTGATGTTGTTGTTGTTGTTGTTTAAATGACCAGAAAGATTTAATTAAATTGCTCTTAATCATTAAGCGTGCAAAATTCTTATCTAAATCATAATTTTGTATATGTCATGCATCTCAAACTTGTAAAAATCCTTATTTAGGTTATTCTAAGAAAAAGTTCAAATCTAGGTGGTGATTTAATATCCCTATTTTGGTCCCCTTCGGTCAAACATGAGATGTGGGAGAGGTGGACAATCCAGTGTGACATATTTCTCACTAATACTCATCTTAACTCTTACTAAATAAGGCTCTGCTGTAGAACATTTATCTACCTATATTGTTGCAAAATATAAACCTTTCTTATTGATCATTCAATTGATCTAATATTACTATTCATATGGAAGTATGCATAGTTAGAGTCATCAAAATGAACTATAGAGAATCTAATTAACTTCATTAATAATTAACACATGCCACATGTTTTTAATATATATCATAAAAATTCTTCTTCCCTGATACAATCTAGGATAAATAGAATCACCTTACTATGACCAAATGCGCTATTTTTCTTTACTTGAAAATAACATCCATAATAATCTTTACTGAAATATAAAGCTATGTGGAATAAACAAGTTTAATACATAGTATAAAATATTAGAAAAAAGAGACTAATATGTCAAGCTAATCTTCAATTGATATAATTATAAATAATCATAGCTATAACTTGCTAAGTGCAATAAGCATTTAATTAAGACATGATCTGACAATTGAATAAGTATATATGACATTATCATAAGCAATAGTCATGGATTGTTCCAATGAATGAAAATATAATTGGTGAATATGTATTATGAAAGTCAAATTGATGCGGACATCCAACGGTGGACGTTAATCAAAGGAAGAGACGAAGTTCGACGGCCAAGATCCCTCCATTTTTATCTAAGTTTATTAATTGTTTTTTTTTTAATTTAATTATCCATTTTTCGTTTTTACCCTTAAGGGTCTTGTCTTTTGTAAGCCCTAGGGGCAAAGTTGTCTTTTAGTTTCTTTTAAGGCCTATATATAGAGGCCCTTGCTCTTGTATTAGACAATGATGAATTATTAAAAAAAATTGTTTCTACACTTTGTTCATGAGAGCGATGAGAGTTCTTAGGAGAGTGGAAGTCCTTATGTGAGGGCAAATACCCACCAGCCGCAGGATGTGTCCGGGCTAGTGGTTGAAGTCCCTTGGTGAAGGGCAATGCATCACCCGTCAGCCTCAGGAAGTGTCCGAGCTCGCAGTTTATCTTCTGTCCCTATCTCCTTCCCCCTCTCTTTCTCCACCGACCATCTTCTCCTCGTCCCCTTTCCTTACCCGCCAGCTACACAACTAATTCTCTAAGGCTCCAATTCCCAATCATCCTTTTATTACTTTCCTAATTTGATTCAAAGTAATTTGGGAATTTCAAATGAATTTGAGATTTGAATTACCCTCATTAATTTGAATTAATTGCACAATTCCCTCCCATCTCTTAATTTTAAATTTTGAAAGGTCTTTCATCCCTTTCCTAATTTAAGATTCTAATTAAAGAATCATTCAATTACACCATTATCATCTTCCTATTTTAGCCCCTATCTTATTTGGAAAGATTTCATAATTCAAATTCAAAGGAATTTGAATTAAAAAATCTTTCCTATATATCCTACACCTATTTTAGGAAATTCCCCCAATTAGTGCAAATCTGAATTAAATGATTAGATTTTAATCTAATTCCCCCTATTCAATGTATGTGGACACATACATCGAATTTGGACATCTTTCCTCCCTCCTTGGCCAACCCTCTCTCTTCCCTCCATCTTAATTATTTCCTTCTTAATTAAAGGCTCCAAATAAGGAGATAATTAATTCCTCTATTCCCTCCCTTCTTTTCGTATTTGAATCTTAAATTCAAATCCATTATTTAAGGGAAATCTGAGATGGAATTTTAGATCTTTAAATTTTTATCACCCCCTCCGTTCTACATTAGTTTGATATCAGAGCATGGTTGCGCACCCGGGATGTGAACTTGACGGAGCCGAGCTCTTTTCCACCCCGAGAAAATGTTGCGGACATCCAATGGTGGACGTTAATCAAATGAAGAGACGAAAATCGATGGCCAAGATCCCTCCATATTTATCTAAGTTTATTAATTGATGTAAACAAATTAGAGCAAGACACAAAGAGAAATCAATCAAGAGAAACAAATCTTACT
>NW_021319943.1:649476-656028 GCF_001605985.2 Dendrobium catenatum | reverse complement strand
TATGATCTTAACTCTTACCCATGTGATTCAACCGTAAACTCGTTTTTCCGTTCTTAATGTTTTATCTCGTCGTTCAAATTATTATAAAGATATAATTATGTGTTCTATCTAAAATTAAGTGTGCAAGCGTTCATTATGAAACCCATCATCGCATGTACGTTCCACATCAACAGCATTGTTTTTTTATTATGGTTGAGCAAGATGCCATCTACATGGAAACTCAAACTTAACTTTTATAAATCATCCTCGCAATGTACTCCATTAATTTTTTTCTAGGTCTACATTCGTGAAGTGGTTGTCTCCATCCAATTAATTTTCTGCCACCTACTTTTCTGTTCATTTCCTTGAATTTATTCTCAGTTGAAAATTCTCCAAACTCTAACCTAATGAAGAGCAAATTTAGCAACACCAAATGTTGTGTTCATACCTCTAATGTTTTTTTTTTCTCTGGAAACCTCTCTCACAAGGTTTTTAAGTGGCGGCGTATGAGTATCATAGAACTTATTTTCATTTAGGGAGATTCGATATGGGGTACGAGTTCCGTGAGTTTGTCATTATAGATGACTTCGTTGGAGTTGTGGCTAAGTTCCCCTAGTATTCAAATAATTGGCGAATCTTTTTGCTTGATGCTTGTAAATGCAAGACATGGCTTCGGATCCATGCCATCATTTCATGCTCACCTTGTACACTTGTATATGCCTTTTTCAATTATTTAATAAATAGCTAGTAAGTTATAATAGGTGAACTTGTATCTTGTGGATCTTGACAATGAAGATTTGCCCAAGTGTCATCAATCCTCAAATTGGCAAAATATTCAGAGAGTGATCACCTCCCATGGGAAAATCGTGGGTTTACACGGATCACATTGGTTGGGACTCTCATTAGCAAATTCGCCCATATCTACTTGCCAGTATGCAGCAACCATAAGGGAACTCGCCTTGAGATTTAGGGGTTAAAATAACAGATACAGCCATTAAGTTCATATATATATATCTATGATGCACGGACATGGACACGGCGTCATGGACACGACACGACTCGGACACGGCGTTTTTAGAAAATATAGGACACGGGTACGGCGCAGACACAGCAATATGTTTTTTTATATAGTGTATATATATTAATGTATCTAGTTTAGGGGAAATAGTCTTTACTCTGTTTTAAATTGTACATTTACAAAATATTTGGGGCTATTGTTAGTACTTGTCTGTAGCATACGATCTTCTACACAGTTTTCTGAGGAAGACTTGGAATCATTGCTTATTATTTTTTTTTTTCATATTTGTTTCCTCACATAAATCAGCTGTCTTCTTTGTTAAATTCAGATCTCGTTTGCTTCTCTTAGAATGAGTTTAGCTTATTTAGGAGAAAACAGTTGCTTACTGCTAAGCAGGATTTCCCTCATTTATAAGTTGCTTATCCTAACATTTTAGGCCATAACGGAGCTGGAAAAAGCACAACCATTTCTATGCTGGTCGGTCTTATCCCACCGACATCTGGTGATGCACTTGTTTATGGAAAGAATATTACAACAGACATGGTAAGTTCTATTTTTGACTATTGACAGTTGGGTTATTTTTTTGTCTGGAATTCATTTCAGAAATCCTGTCGTGCTTATATGACGATTTGGAACTTAAACAAGTTACATTATTGGTTATTGAAGCTTTTAAAATTAGATGCTATAGCATGCTTAGTAGTTGTTTAGACTTACCTTGTAAGCAAGAATTAGAATCCGATGCAGCTCTAAATGGGAATTTGTGTTGAAAAGAAATCAAAAGGGAACCCTATGTAGTTAATATAAGATGCTTATAATAGCTATTTATGATTGGTAGTTAATGTTGTATTGATTCGCTAACTTAATGGAGATGCTGATTCTTTGGTATTTTGAATTTTTATGTTTTTTTCCTTAATTTTACTGGGATTATTTTGTTCTGAAGTATAGTTTTTGATATTAAACTCTTGTTGTTTTCATATTTTTCGTTGTTTTATTTTTCTCATTGTTAGTCATGTGTGTGTATTAATGATACGACAAGGGACAATTATGAAGAATTATTACAGAAAAATATAAATTAAAGTTTCAGAGACATAATGGCATAGGTTGAAGAATCTTTATGCTGAAATGAAAATTCATAAACTCTCAAGAGATAAAGAAGACTATTTGCCAAACCAGAAAGGAGTACAAGATATTAGCACCGTGCCAACCTAGGCAATTGACATTTATTATATGACAAGGAAGGCTAGCGGACTGAAATATGGCGCAAAGTCTTGGACTCTAGTATGACTCCCTCTCCACCTCACCTCTCTAAGAACAGGGAATCCATCTAAATCTCTAAGGATATCCTGAAACTAACTCTCTAAAAAACTTCCAATCTCTGTAAAGGCCAGCAAATTTATAGGGAATTTATCCCTAAGTACTAAATTTCCCATAAGAAAGAAAATAAAATTAAACATACACTTTAATAGCTAAGTTATTATAAAAGGACCTCCCATATTAATTGCAATTATAATTGTCATTTTCCTTAGGTTTAAGAAGGCTCGTCCTTGATTCTTAATCATTATCTTATGCATAGTAGAGTAAAAGTACTATAATGGTAAAGGTTTTGGCATGGTGACCTCTTCATGCAAAACTCACCCTTGTTAGAATAAAGTTCTTTTGATCATACAATTTTGATCAAAGAGTACTAAAGAGAGGATATCTTTGAATAAGTGTATCAACAATTCTAATTCGAGCATCAAATTTATGTCTCAATTTGTATTGTAGTTGTGAAAATAATTCAACTCGCTTAAAATGGCCTATAATTGATAGGAAAAACATATTGTTATTGTTATAATAAAGGCTAAATTTTTTCTACGCGACATTGTTCTTCTTGCATGAGGTGCCATCCTGACCTAGAGGAATTGGTCTTTGATTCTGTTGAATGATACTAAACTTTACTATATATCGTACCTTCGCGAACAACCTCAATCAGCTAGCCAACACTTACTTGGCCATTTAGTTTGGTGCTTTGACACTGGTCCACCCCGCATAGTTCTATCTCAATTATTCTCATGAAAATACTGATTCTTTGAGCTATCCCTATTTATGAGTAAACGAGAATATTCGTTTGTTAGGCCAACCTTATCTATTCTTGAAAGAAGGGTGTAGTGTAATGGCTTGATTTGCCTAATCACATAGGACCCGCTATAGATCTTTATCATTCTTGTGACTCACTGTTAAGGATATCCATCATCCTTGTAAATGAAAGAAAGAAGACGAAAATTGTATGGAGACACTTGCTTTGACTATTCGATCCACGAGGAAATCAAGATTACTGCTGAGTAAAATGGGATTATGTTATAAAAAATGCTTCTTTCTTGTCCTGTTAGGCATGTGAATGACCTCCAATTATAGTAATCTATGAAAATTATTTTTTTTCTCACATGGCGTTTGACACAATTCTTCAAGCACATATTTGAGAGAGTGATGGGTGTTTTATTAACTTGATTTGAGAACGAGAATGCCTTATAAAGAGTTCACTTTCGCAAGGTTTTAAACTTTAGTTTGAAGAAAGTGTTGATTGAAGGAAGAAAGCCCATAAAGTACCAACATTTCAAAGTAAAAAAATCCATAGTATCATAAATTCTTCCTAGAAGGCCAAGGTGTAAGCAAACATAGATAAGCTAACCAACATACTTTCTATGTTGAATAGAAGACATGTATCTTTGTTTTTGAATGCATTAAATCACCCCTTCAACGCAAAGTAAGAGAGGCTAGTGAATAAGTAGGCGAGGACTCTAGTACCCAAAGACAACTGCTATTGAGAAGAAAGACTCAAGAGTGGAACGAAACAGAAGTTTAATGAAAAAGGCTCTTGATAGAAGGGTGTAGTAAGCTAGAAATTTGTAATTTATCTTTGTTTCATAGGGGAATGAGTTTTAATGGATTTCCCATGGGGTAGGGTGAAAACGAGATCTTTTTTCCTTTGGCATGTAGTGATCTTCTATGCATGGATTTAAAGCATGGAATCAACTAGCATTTCTTTAATGTGGAGGAAACATTGACTCTACTTGTCATGTCAATCATTGCAATTGGCTGAAGACTAAAACGAAGAGTGAATGAGAAGATCATATAGAGTGACTCAAGGTAAATGTTAGACTTGTGGTGTGATAAAGCGAAAACAGATATGCTTGAAAGTTCGTTCGGGATGTTAGGCCCTCTTGAACTTAGTCCCAAGCTAATTAAAGAGAGAGGTGAATTGGAAAACTTTAAAACCAAAACACAATCCAAATCACCACAATAATAAATGCGGAAATTAAAACGCGGAAGTAGTAAAAAAAAAGAACACACCAGATTTATAGTGGTTCGGTCAAACCTTGACCTACGTCCACTCCTTGGAGGCACCCCCCAAGTATTGCACTAAACTAATGTCTCTCCTTTAGCCCCCACGGCTAGGCGGAGAAGCCCTTACAAAATCACTTCCACCTTCCCCGGTGCGGCGGAGTCGCCGGGTCCTTTTTCCTAAACTGATTATGGCGGTTGATTCTTTCTGAATTGAGATTATCGTCCTGGCCGATACAAGTATCGTCCAGGCCGATCTGTTGACGGCTGCCTTAATGAGGATGCCCTAATTAGGGTTTCTGTTTTTAGACCGATCGGCCAGGCCGATAGGACGATCGTCCAGGCTGATGTTACCAAAAATAGAAATCCTAAAGGGAACAACATGAAAACTTCTATGTTACATAACAACATGTCCCACACCCAATACAATTGACTCAAGAAAGGAAAAGATTACAAACTGACACAAACCTAGTCTACCCAATCTTGAGCTGGTTCTGAATTGCAGTCTTGATTGTGTGGTCCTGAAATGTTAGTACATAAGGCAATCGTATAGAAAAGGAAATGTTTGCTATCATCAAAATCATGAACCATAGATCCGCAACAATGTTGACAGCTGGAAGATAGCTACACACTTAAAAAAATGATTGACTGGGCAAGGGAGTAAAATCTCAGAGTTAGTTCAAGCTTTCAGAGCGGTAATAAGAAAGATAAGAGCAAGATAAGATGCCATGGTGATTTAGGCCGTAAATGAGCAATTCATTTAAGTTGAATCCCAAAAAGTGGGGCTAGGCTCAAGGGAAAAGAAATAGTGGAGAAAGGGAAGGAGATATTCATGTGGGTCGAATTAACAAGGTCGTGATCGAGTGTGTTGGTTTCTATTTTATGAATTGATGTGATGCGCAAGAGTGTGCGAATTATAGAGGAATTAAGTTAAACTGTCATACATTAAAACTATGAGAGAGTAATTGAGTATAGGTTACGACGTGATATTAATGTTTCTCAAATTCAATTTGAATTCATGTCGCGTAGGTCTACTATGGAAGCTATACATTTATTGAGAGGTTTTATGAAGAAGTATAAAGAGAGTAATGAGGATCTACATATTTGTATTTATTGATTTAGAGAATGCATATGATGAAGTTCCAAAAGAAGTGCTCTTGAGAGTTTTAGAAAATAAATGAGTTAATAATGCTTGTATTCAAGTCATTAAGGATATTCATATAGGAGCTATTACCTTGTTTTCAAACACATGGTGCTTTTATCAAGTATTTTCCTATTTCAGTTGGATTATGTTAAAGGAGCAACTTTAGTCCATATCTTTTTTGCTTTAGTCCTGGATGATCTTACTAGACATTTGCAAGGGGATGTATCGTGGTGAATGCTTTTTGTTGATGATATTCTTCTTGTTGATAATGCTAGAGAGGGAGTTGATGAAAAAAAAAGAATTATGGTGGTGTACTTTAGAGTTTAAAGGTTTTCGTTTGTGTAGATCAAAATCCGAATACATGGAGTGCGACTTTAGTAGTAATAGATCTAGTGTTGGGATTGTGACATTTGGTGAGAAAGTCATTAAAAAGAGTGCACACTTTAGTTATCTCGGGTCTATTGTTCAAAGTGAAGGTGAAATATATAGGGGTATTAGTAGTTGAGTTCAAGTTGGATGGTTAACGTGGAGGAATGCATCAGGCTTGTTGTACGATAGAAAAGTATCCTTCAAACTTAAAAGAAAAATTTTATAAGGGTGGTGAGAGTTGCAATGCTTTATGACTTAGAATGTTGCCCATTAAAAAAGAAGTATAAAATTAAGTTCAATTGTTGCAGAGATGAGGATGCTCAGGTGGATGAGTGATTTTACACTAGGAGACATAATATGAAACGAGTATATATGTGAAAAGGTTTGAGTAGCTCCAATGGCAGGTAAGATTAGAGAGAGAGTCATCTTAGATGGTTTGGTCACATAAAAAGTTAGTCTTTCATTGATCTAGTTAGGATAGTAGATATGCTAGATCTGACCTTTGTTAAGGAAGGTAGAGGTAGACTTAAAATACTATAAAGTATTAGAAAATGACATTTTTTTGTTAGATTTCAATGAGAGTTTGACTCTTAATAGAACACAATAGAGAAAAAAGGATTCATGTCGACAACCACGCATAGCGGGATAATGACTTAATGTTGTTGTTACTATTTGTTAAAAATGAGGATCTGAGAGGGAAAAACTTAAATTTTATTAAGCC
>NW_021319943.1:637226-649376 GCF_001605985.2 Dendrobium catenatum | reverse complement strand
AATTAATGCAATCCATGTAGTCTTCCCACGGATTACTATTCACAGCCGTGGATATCTTTGGGATCGTAAGGTTGAGATTTAACACTATTGTATGTTCTTGTTCTTGATTTTCTTCCAATCCTGCTAGAGCATACTTGGATGGGGAGTCTTGCATTGCTCTCAAGATGTTGATTGAATAAAAAACCCTTCTCAGAAGCATCATCACCACCCATTACTGTTCTATGAAAAGGAAACTCAATTAAAGGGAGACAACAAGATGAACTATGCAAAAATCCAAGTATGGAAACAGCTTAAGAGCTTTAGATGGGAGAGACATACAGACAATAAGTGCGCAACAAAAGTGTATGATAATTATAACAAAATTAGAATTATCATAAAGCAAGAAACAAGCAGATAGAAATACTTAGCACTTCTTGTGCCACATACTCAAGATGTATACCAATGCTCAAGTGATCTGCTAGTTTGAACAGTTACCAAGAAGTTTTTTTGAGTTGGCATATTTCAATGCAACATAAGAATTAATTTTTTTTAAGCGCTTGTTAGCATTAACAGATACATAATTCTTGCTAGTCTCTGCCAACTTATGCTACTTTAATGCCACTTTGTCGCTGAATGTGCAAACTTCATAATGCTTATAAGCATTCACCACAAAACATATATATGTGCACAAGTAAAAAATTAAATGTATACGAACAAGTATTATGCAAAAAGATTCCAAGCATCTATTAATTAACAACAGAAATTTAAGAACATAAGCTGAATCCAAGTATGTGTAGTGGCATTAAGATATGCAACTCTTCATTTTAACTTACTCAGTACAAACATGCAAACATCGAAAGTATCCAACCATCTCACCACATTATGGAAATTTAGTAAAAGTGCTAACTGGATCTGCTAAGCTTGGACTAACATTATCCTATTTCTCTCATCTTATCGAATAAAAAAAGAAGAAGAAGAAAAAAGGATGTAGTTGATACCCTGGACACTACGATAAATGATTGTTAGTATTGATAGACTGAAACCTATAGTATACCTGGGACGCTGGAACTATGGGATCTTGATCGGGTTTACCTCTATTTTTTCATCACAATTGAGACTTAAACATCTAAAAATTATTCATCCTTAATCGAGAGTTATCTCTTATGCGTTAAGAGGGGCAATTAACTATGAGTGCGCTCATGGGAAGTAAGAACCCAGATCTAACTAAACCCTAACACTAATTTCAGGAGAAATCTGATTAACTACAATTTGGCTTAAGGGGAATGAAATCCTATGTCTGTAAAGTGGGATTCATGCCGATGCACCATATTTCTTAAGCCAACACAAGAACATTGATTTGAGGAATATTTAATTAGTTCTTGCATCATCTATATATTCTTTGACTAAAGGCATCAATACCCCATTCTTTTTCTTAAGCAAATTATATAAATAGATAAAGATGAGTTATATGAGTATAACAAGCGCAGTTACAAAGAATTGTCAAGAACAAGGAACCAAGGATGAAACATCCATTGGATCAAGAAACTTAAAATATTCATTTGGATTTCATGCTTGAAGTCTAGTGAATATTATGAGTGTCGGTAAATTTTCTTCTAATTCCATCCCTTTTTTAGTTTCGGCATAAATCATATGAAATTTTTTATCCATTAGAGATTTAACATTCTAAATGCTTTGATTAGAGATAGAAATTTGTTGAGATATATGATCTTTTTCTTGTTCAGAATTAGGATGAAGTTAAGGTGTTTTAAGAACTTGAGGATATTTTTTTTCTGTGGTAGCATTAGTATATGATGGAGTAACCAACACCTTGAGGATAGTAGGGGCAGGAATATATGGCATTATCTCTAGAATGGAGTCTGAAATTGGCTCCAAGTTTTTATAACAGACCTAAAATGATGAGGGAGGATCTTCCACCAATTGGGTAGAAGGTTATATATGAGATTATGGTGGAACATCATGTGCCTGATAGCTAGAATCCTCAGCTTAAGATGAGTCTTGAGATAATTAAAGAATTTTTGCCCAAATATATGGCAGGATTAGTATGATGGGATGTTTTCAAATTCTACCCTTTTCTAATATTTAGACGATGGAAATGCAATCCACAACTCCTTGAAAAGGGTTGTAATGTCCAATTCTACAAAAAAAATTTGGCATAAAGTCCTAACAAAACGAGTTGTCATAGCATCCACCTGTAAACACTTTTGAAAAATAGAAATCAATGAGAATATTGTAGATTGGTTGATGTAATGTAAACAAAGTTATGGAAATGAAAACTAAAACGGAGTGGTGTAGTAGCCTCTAAGTACGTCTCATGATGACATGCCGAGTGTCATGAGCTGAACTGAGTGGTCACTTATCAGCTTTAGATCACACATGAGCTTGAGAATTAACTCCAAGTTTGGATAGCTCATAGAGAATTTGCCATTAATTGAGAGAGCGAATAGCCTTGCGAGCTCAGAAATCTCCTCATAGGAAAAGGGGAGAGCATGCTTGCCAAGAAAAGATGAATGCTAATTTTGTTGTAGTGTTTATGAATTCTAGTAAGAGAAAAGTGTTTGTTGGATGGATAGAGGTGAAAGCCCAAAATATTCGTAAATGAGTGTAGATGATGTGTAGTAGGAGGCATAATCAACAGAGAGGAGCCTTAGAAGATCCAGAGCCACATGGGAAGTGGCGACCTTACAAGGGTAAAAAAAACCCCTTGAATCAATCATTGCGGGAGGAGGTGGGATACGAAGAAAAGTTAGTGAATAGAAAGAATAGGAATTGTAGAAACGAAAGAGAATTAGCATGAGGACCAGTCTGAGAGGAGTAAAAAACCATCATTGGTGGAAGAATAGAAAAACGACAACGCAATGAGGGCCATCTTAGGTGTTGGAGGGATTGAGATAGGATGAGATGCCATTGTCATGAGGCATCTATGTTAAAGATAGTTCGGTGCTAGGTACCTAACAATAAACCTAGAGGGATAGGGAAGAGAACTCTCACTTGGGAATGCTCCTATGTCCTATACAGTCACTGTGTTTGGCCACACATAATGTGAGGGGAGATGGAAGTGACAAGGTGATGGATGCGAGGGTTGAGGTGCATCTGTAGGTGAGCCCTTATAATGTGAGGTAGGTGAAAAACAATTGAACGAGATGGTCACGTAGCATCAATACCACCTTCTCGCTCACTTACTTATAGGTATTATTGTGGATGTCATAGGTGGGGTGTCTATCATTTTGCCATGGTTGGCCCAATCGTAAATGACAAGCAATTTGTAGCACAACCTTGAACCAGACCTTTTTGTAATTTGCTACCAACAGAAAATTGCACTAAACATTTTTTAAAAGCTTTAATTTTATTTACTTTGCACAACCAAGACAACTTGTAAGGCTTGGGGTGATCTCGGGGAGGGAGGTATAACTTTTATTTTTGTAGGTACAATGTTTTCATAACAGTTAGAGTTCATATTGTATGAAAAATGTAATGGCAAAGTACTACTTTTTTCTCTATCATCAACATACATGAGATGCTTGAAGTCATAATTTGTGGTTTTTTCTACTTCTTTTTTTGTTTTTGGGTGGAATTCTTCAACCCGTTGTTCAAAATTGGGCAATTTGAGGCTCGCCTCAGCACAATTCTAGTAAAAACGCCTCAAGGCTTATGCCTCTAGCTTTTTTATGAGTCTTGCGCCTCAACTTGGTTGAGGTCCGCATTGCCTCGCTAGCGTGAGGCTTACTCCTCACCTTATTTGTATAGATTTTTTGTTAAAACTAACATAAATCATGCCTTCATGCACATTCGAGTGCAACAACTTCCTTTTGATTGCCTCCAGCCCGCGGCCTTTGTCCCAGCAAACACCGTCGTAGCCATCATTGACAATCACTTGAAAGCTGTACGCCATCGCCCTAAAAATTTTTAAGCATTAATCTCATGTTTATGTTGATGAAAATATTTTTAAAAGGTGAACATGCTTGAAATAAATTAAAAAGAAGCATATTGGGAGGCGTTCGACTCTATCGAATGAGACAAGCGACAGACCAATTTATTGTGGCAACAATTTTGATAGAGACCACCTCAGTAATGACAGTGCAGATGATTCATAACTCAGCCTTGAACCTCACTGCTACCTAACCTTAACCTAGATCCTAGCCGCCGGCCTCCCTCTTCATGCACAAGTTTGAATTTTCAAATTCAAAATAACCTCTTCATTACCTTCCTAAATTAATTTTTTGTTAACTTAGAAAGTTTCTAATTTGAATCCAAATTAATTTGAATTTCAAATCCCTTTCCTAATCAATATATCTAATTTAAGAAGCCCCTCCAATTCCTCTAAATCTGAAATAATTTCAGATTTAACGACCCCATCACATTTAATGCTATGGTCCACATATATTGAATGTGGACATCTTTTCTCCCTCCTCCTTTGGCAGCTCCTCTCCCCTCTATCATAATGATTTCCTTCCTAATTAAAGGCCCTAATTAAAGAGATAATTAATTCCTCTCTTCCCTCCTTTCTTGTTTAAATTTCAAATTCAAATCTATTATTAAGGGAAATATGAGATGGAATTTTAGCTCTTTAATTTTTTTATTACCCCCCTCCATTCTACATCAATTTGGTATCAGAGCATGGTTACCCGGGATGCGAACTCGACAGAGTCGAGCTCTTTTCTACTCCGGGAGAATGATGCGGACATCCAACAGTGAATGCTTATTTAAGGAAGAGATGAAGATCGACAGCCGAGATCCCTCCCTTTTTATCTTAGTTTATTAATTGTATTTTTGATTTAATTATGCATTTTTCAGTTTTACCCTTACTTAAGGGTCTTGTCTTATGTAAGCCCAAGGTGCAAAGTTGTTTTTTAGTTTCTTTTAAGGCCTATATAGAGAGGCCCTTGCTCTTATATTAGATAATGATGTATTAATAAAAAAAATATTTTTACAATTTGTTCTTGAGAGTGATGGGAGTTTTTAGGAGAGAGGAAGTCCCTATGTGAGGGCAATGAAATACCCACGAGTCACAGGATGTGTCTGGGCTTGTGGTTTAAGTCCCTAGGTGAGGACATCATATCACCTGTGAGCCGCAGGACTTGTTTGGGCTCACGGTTTATCTTCTTTCCCTATCTCCTTCCCTCTCTCTTTTCTCCCCTTATTCCAACTCTTGGCCACCACCTTCCCCTTCTCTCTATCGCCGACTCCAATCCCCTCTCCAGTACAAGTTTTCATTTCTCCTCCCCACACCCCCACCCCAACCGCCGACTAGCTCAGCCTTGAACCCCACCGCCACCTAACCTTAACCTTGATCCTAGCCGTCGCCTCCCTCTTCATGCACAAGTTTGAATTTTCAAATTCAAAATATCCTCTTCATTACCTTCCTAAATTAATCTTTTCTTAACTTGGAAAATTTGTAATTTGAATCCAAATTAATTTGAATTTCGAATCCCTTTCCTAATCAACAAATCTAATTTAAGAATCCCCTCCAATCCCTCCAAATATGAAATTAATTTCAGATTTAACTACCCCATTATATTTAATGCTATGGTCCACATACATCGAATGTGGACATCTTTCCTTCCTCCTTTGGCCGCCCCTCTCTCCCTTCTATCCTAATGATTTCCTTCCTAATTAAAGGCCCCCAATTAAGGAGATAATTAATTTCTCTTTTCCCTCCCTTCTTTCTTGTTTGAATTTCAAATTCAAATCCATTAATTAAGGGAAATCTAAGATGGAATTTTAGCTCCTTAATTTTTGTATTACCCCTTCCGTTCTACATCAAGAAGTAATAGATACAATATAGCATCTTGAGAAGAGTTTGATGTTGCATGCCTCTAAGTAAGTCTCATGATGACATGTCGGGGGTCGTGAATAGCCTTATCACCCATTCCCATCCAAATAAATGACAAATTTGACCATATGATTAAATTGGTTTAGATTTTGTGAGTTGATGGTGTATATTGAACAATTAACAGAGTTTTGAACTAAAATGGATGCATCAAGAAGTCTGGAGACTATTTTGATCATTTTTTCATATAGAAACTAGTGGGAAACATGATTTCATTCAATTTGGTGATTGATGAATGAAAGGTTTTGGTTTGCTGTGATTATGAAACTTGTTTTGTTTATGGTGTTTAAAGTTTTATGTTATTTTAACCTTTTTTTAGCTTAAATGTTATTTTAACTTTGTTAACACAGATAAAAATAAGTTTGATCAGTACCTGAAAACAATTGAAATCTTTGATTCAGTTAGTGGACTTTCTATGTTTCACACATTTTATCAGAAGAATTTGTTATCCTTGTGATGAGGACATCGGAAGATCAACGGCTACGATCTAGAGCTTAATATATTTTATTTTATTTTTATGTCTTATGTACTAATTTATCTTATATTATTGTTTTTCCCATTTTACCCTTAGGAGTAGTCATGTGGTGCATGTGGTGTTGTAGCCCGAAGGGCGTTTTAGTGTTTGCTATTTTTCTTTTTATGAGGCTTATTTATAGGCTAACTCTCTTGTATTGTAGGAGGATGATTTGATAATAAAATTTTATGTGTTTTTCTTCTTCTTCTTGTGAGTGCACTAAAGAGAAGGGAGAGAGAGCTCAAGGTGAGCAAGCGCAATACCCACCAGTCGTGGGAAGAGTCCGTGACTCGTGGTTTTAATTTATCTTCGTCTTCTCCTCCGTTTCCTCCACCCCATCCGCCGACTTTTCCTAGCTTCCACCGCCGGCCATATTCCCGCCCAAATCACCCCACAACTCCACCACCTCAAGCCCACCCGCCACCATAGCTTCATCCAACCCAACACCTAGCCGCCCCCTTCCCCTTTGCCGCCGGCCTCCCCTCTTGCCCCACTCCATTATGATGATTCCAATTGTCATAATTCCCCTCCTAAATTAACTCCAAGAGGAAAGCAAAGAAATTAATTTTATTTGAAATTTGAAATTCAAATTTCAAATACTTTCCTTATTTGCAAATCCTAATTAGGAAAGTGCATAAAATCAATCCTATTTGAAATTCAAATTAGATTGGATTTCTTAATGTTTTTCCTAATTCCCATGAGTTATTTTAGAAACCCTTAAAATTCCTCCCCACAATCCTCCTCCCCCACTTAATGCCGCCGCCACCCCCCCTCCTTTATTAGGCTTCCTCCTTGTGTTTTCCTCTTTGGGCCTCACCCTCTTTGAACTTGTAATCAAAATTTCAAATTTAATCCCCTCCAAATCCCTCATGGATTTTGAATTTCAAAATTCAAATCCCCCTTAATTACTTTCCTAAAATATCTTCTATTAATATGGAAACTTCTTGATTTGAATTCAAACTTATTTGAATTTCAAATTAATCCCATATTAATGAATCCTATTTTTGGAAACCCGGGGACCACATACATCGAACCTAGACGCTTTCCCCTCCTTTCCCTATGGCCGGCCTTCCCTCTCCCCTACCTCTCTCCACAAACTAATTAACTCACATTAATTCCCTCCCTTAAACCTTCCAACAATTCGTAATTCCCTGTCAACCCCAGCAGCCGGCACTCACAGTTTCTCCCTCTCGGTTTCTTCTATTCTTTGGTATTACTGAGTGCTGTCCCAGAATTTCAGAGAGGACAACCTGCTGTCCTGCACCACTTGAAGGCCACTGCCAGCTGTCCAGTAGCCCTAGTCTCCACACAACTGCTGCCCAGGGTTCTGTCCACCTCGAACGTTGCTGTCCTGCACTTTTCAGCAAGGTAGTTTGATGTCCAGGTTGCTGGAACAGCCCCATTTGCTGTCCAGAATTTCTGGATATTGACAGATTGCTGTCCCAGGAATTCTAGTAAGAATAACTGCTGTTAAACCTTCCGGGAATCCCCTACCTGTTGTCCCAAAGTCCGAACTCCGATAAACACAGGATGATTGCTAAGCCTTGACGACGGTGAGCTAATTCTCTAAGTCATTTACCTTCCTAGTCGTCTTCGGTTGTGGTTGTAATTTGATTTACTAGGACCGTGTTAATTCTCTCTGCTAAAGTCTAGTATATTAGAGAGTTGAGTGAGGGATATCTCTTAGTGACTAATCTCTTTGTTAGTTTAGGAATTATTGTTGAAAATCAACCACGAACGCAATGTTAGATTAATTGATTGTTTTACTACCTTAACTCCTATGCATGTGATTTAGCCTAAGCTGGTCTTATCGCCTTATTGTTTTATCTTAGCGTTTAAATCGGCATAAGTTTTATTTAATATTGTTCTTGAAATATTAAGCGTGCAAATTTCTTTAAACAACTCATCTTCACACGTTTGTATTACATCACCTTGCCTATGTGCTTTCTGCCCGTTAGATGTGTCTATACTTCGCTAACCTTCATTTGATGTTTGTAGAAGGCCATCGGATTAAAAAAACCTTAGATTAGAATTGCAGTTGTCCTGTGAAAGTCCTTAAATGGATTGATGATTTATTGTCCTTGTATTGTTTTAATTGTTGCAGATATGACTGGTCGCAATTTTCAGATTAAAATCCTTTGCGACCAAAATTGAGTAGGTTGAAAATTAGAATTGTTAAACACTATTTCAACTTGATTAGGGTATAGAACACTTCACTTTTACTTAAAAAAAGATTGAATGAGTAGTAGAGAGAGAAACTACAACAAACAAGATGCAAAAGGGTGGGGGAGAGAGAGAGTTATTTAACTAAAAATGCAGTAAGTTAATATATCCTCAATCATCATAAAAAAAACTTTTTCTTATGTTCATATGTGATGCTTTTTGAGCTATCCTTCAAATCTTAGTGTTGATCTTTTAATTTGCTTCTCTGATAATTTTGGATCTGTACAATTTGAATTACAACTTCATATGCAATCTTTATCTTTTAATTTTTATTTTATTGAAATTCAGGATGATATTCGAAAGGCCTTGGGAGTATGTCCCCAACATGATATATTATTTCCAGAGCTGACGGTATGCCAGATTCACCTGATTTTGCTCAATATCTTAATAAGCCATCTTTTTCTGCACGGTCATTCATGAAGGCTTTTTTATTACTTAATTTATTAGAGGTAACGCGCATATTTATGTGGCAAAAGCGGATTCAAGTTCAAGTGTTCATAGTTTCTTTTTTAGCAGGCTTGTTTTTCTTTGTCTTATGCACCTACATTATTTCCTTCTATATCATCATGATTACAATTAATTTTTTATTCTCTCAAGAAATTTTATGACCACAAAATTGATGAATTTCTTGTAATGGCCAGCAGTATTATTTTATTTAATTCGTACAAACAAACCTGAGCTGCACCATACGTTGGAATTCCCTGATACAAATGCATGCTGTAACCACCAGCGGCCTTAATAATAATGGTTTTGCATTACTGAAATATTATTGGAAAAACAAATTTTACAGCCATTTAGTCATTCACACATCCTTCAAATACTACGATGGTATCACTATTATAGTTTATTGAAACAAATTCTTATAGCCCAAAATTCTAACTGTCTGCAATGAAAAATAAAACAAAACAAAACAAACAAACAAACAAAGTCCATGTGGCTAAATCTTGAACAAAGTATGGTATGCCAATTTATCTGTGTTTCAATCCCCTTCCACGGCTGCTTCCTGACGTTACTTTGTTCCTGTGAGGTTTGTTATCCTAAAACTTCTAGTTGATATGGATTTTTCTCACTCAGGCCTTGAACGAGAAGATTGAAAGTAATAAGCACTCGAGCTGGATGTGTTTTAGAATATTGGGATCAAGTCCTTTTTTGTAGTGGAGCAAGGATGATGGGGAAACTAATTGTATTCAGATTTCCTTCCCTAAGGGTTTTTTGCAAAGGGTAGAAGAGAGAGAGTAGAGAGGTTAATTAAAGGGTATTAGAGAATTGGTTTTAGTTTAGTAGAGAATAAATATTTTATTGATGTGAGATGATAATCTCTAGCTTTTATCCCTGCTTAGTTGTTTCTTCTTGCTACTTTAATGCCCAACTTGGATGAGAGAGAGAACGAGAAGATTATTATCTTCTTTGAAATCCTCATTGAAGATAGTTGTACTTGGACTTTATAAAAATGAGGGATGGAGTAAACTTTTTTTATTTTTTATTTTTTTATATTTTTTTATTTTTAGGGATGGAGTTAACTTTGATTACACGTTTACTTTGAAAATACTTTGATTGACATATGAGATGATGACTGCTTAATGAGGTTGCTAGCCATCTGATTCCTGATTTTGTTACCTAAGATGATCATTATCTTTGATCACCGTAAATCGAAATGAAACAATCTAAAGGACAATCAATTTGCAGTAAGCATTAATACGATAATCCATGGGGAGAATAAGAGGGGCTGACTATGCCCTTATGCATTGAAGTGGCTTTTGACTATATGGATAGAATACCTTGATGAGGTGGCACTTTGTGTTGATGTAGAGTTTTTGATGTTTGTAGTCTTACATATAGCATTGAATTAGATGTATGCCCATGGAACTTGAACATACATTGGAACATAGGCCATTATTTGAGTATATTTGAGTTGGCTTAATACCGGTCGTGTTAGCCTGAGATAAGCCTGAGATAACCATTTGAAAAGTAGCTGACTCAAGGGTATGGTTTTGGTTGATTTATTCATATTGATGGAATGTCCTATATTATGACTCCCCATATCAAGACATTTGCATATGCAAATCAACATTGAAGGGTGAGGGGAAATCTTCATTGAAACAGGTCTTGATTTATTTTTGACTTGATTTACTAATTTCTTATGTTGGAAGACTCAAAACCTACAAAAATTATTAATAATGTGTCTCAGCTTTTTTATTTATTCTTTCTTTTTTATGAATTTTGGAATTACAAATGAATTGTCTTTTTCTTATTTAAGTGAAGTGATCCTTAAACGATAAGGATGAAGTTTAGAAAACTTCCACTAACATGCTCTTAAGAAAGAGAGGGCGATCACCAAGCACAAGAAATCTCATACGCCTAAATTTTGCAAGAATTCAAAACTAATTTTCCATTCATTCTTACTTTCTATTTATAGCCTAATACAATCTATTCGTAGTCTTTTTAGTAGGCAAAGGTAATACCTTACTTAATAAAGGATCTTTATTAGCAACCATGGTTTGTATTGTTCAATGGGATCTTTTAGACTTGGAAGAATGCTTGTTAAAGGGATAATTTTGAGCTAATCATTACTAACTATAGACTTGTTTGAGCTATATTTGTTTACACTCTCATTACGTTGTAAATTATATTCTTTTTAGTATGAGGATCTATTTTGTTGTTGTATTGAACTTCGGATGCAGGGCTTCCTCTTGACTTGTTTGCTTTATTCAGGTTAAGGAACACTTGGTAATGTTTGCTGCTATAAAAGGTGTTGATGACCATTGCTTAGAGGTTCAAGTAACTGAAATGATCAATGAAGTGAGTGTACTTGACGCATCTCAGATCTCCTTTACCATGATTTTGCTTCAATATTGAATGCCTTGCCGCCTTGCTTTTTAGATTCCTTCACCTTTACTGGTGTTCTTTATATATATTTTTTAATTTCACGAGTTAAAACCCTTGACCTCACCTTGAGAGGCTTTATGGAAATAGCACTCGGTCACCTAACCTATCCTTTTGTCAACATGATGTGATTGTAATATAAAGAGCCAACATAATATTTTAGGAAATTATTTTGTCACGACATTGGCTGGTAGCTTAGCGTACTTGGGTAGGGATATATGCCCAAATGGACCTTTGAAGGTTGCTATACTTTCTAAAGAAACATGTCAATTGATGAGGACATCATCAGGAGATTCCGACGCGTAAGAGGAATCATAGATCGACGGCTACGATTATTTATTTATGATGCATTTTATGTATTATTTTTGTTTATGCTTTAGTTTTTATCATTGTACCCCTGTGAGGGATTGGTTTGTGTTGTAGCCTAGAGGACTTTTTGGTCTTTGCGTTTTTTGTTATTTTAAGGCCTAAATATGAGGGCCTAGCTATTGTATGAGTTTTATTTTATGATTGATTATTGAAATTTCAGCCTTCTAGTTCCTTTGAGTGTTGAGATCTCTAGAGAGAGGTGAAGTCCCTAGGTGAGGGCAAGAGCAACACCCGTTAGCCACAGGAAGTGTCAGAGCTCTCGGTTTCCTCCTACTTCACCTTCCTCACTCCTTGGATTCCTCCCAAACCGCCGTCCTCCAAACCCCGCCCCCCC
>NW_021319943.1:609301-636226 GCF_001605985.2 Dendrobium catenatum | reverse complement strand
AGTTGAATGTGATATTTGATTTTTGGAAAAAAATCTGTTAACCTGCGGGTTGATTGGAAATCCTGCGGGCTCTTTCCACCCTTCTTTCTCATCCCCTCCGGAAATCCTGCGGGCTCTTTCCAACCTTTCTTCTCGGGCTTCTAATCTCTTTCGTCTCTCCGCAGGTGTCACTCCATCTGTATCTTTTCTCTAAGTGAAGCAACTTTAGGGTGTCGTCATTTTGTTTGCAAGAGTCGTTTGTATTGTTGTAAGTTTTCTTTTGTTTAGTTTAATTTGAAATGTAAGAGTTTGTTCGTCTCTTTCCTCATCTTTAGTCATTTTCGTCCGTAGAAGTCCGTCGTGTCTTTTGCGATCGAGAGATATAGGGTCCCCTATATCTTTTTCCCGCATCAAACCCACGGGATTGTGGGTCATCGATGGACGACCACCTGTCTCTCCAACTCCGGCCAACTCTCCGTTGATCAAAACCGCTGGCATCCTCTTTCTTTCAGTGGCGTCACTGGGTTTGCTAACCTTCATCCTCCACTAACCCTACTTCCAGGGAGCAATCGAGAGGGAAACTCGAAGGTGAAAGTTCTATTTGTTAAATGCTGGATTATTGTTAATTGCAGGTTTGTCTTGCTATCGTCTTATTATTGTCTTGAATTGCTCTGTTAATCTATCGTATAACCGCATGCTAGAAGCAAGTCAATAACCATGAAAATTGAAATTCTTAACTTAGTGAAACATTAACCCTATAATTTTATTACTAAAACAAGCTTCTTTTTACAATCTTGCAATATCGTTGTTTGTTTCACATCAGTTTCCACTTTGTACGAACTTATTAGATGCTTATTCATTTTTTTTAATCAAATCAATATTAGTCTTAGATGACTTAAATAAGTACTCAAGGTCAAAAGTTGAATTTTTCTTGTCTAAAATGAAAATCTGAACATTATGGGGCATATAAAGTCAAATTCCCAAATCAATTCAAATTAGATAACTTAATTAAATTTTGAACTCATCTTTAAAGTTGATTCAACTAATAATTTATTTTTATTATTTTTTTAAATTAATTATGTAATATTTCGGAACTTTACACTTTATAATTGATGCAATCAAAAATTTGGGAGAGGGACCCAAATTTTTGATCACAAAAACAAAGATAACTTCATATATAAAAGAAGACACAAAATACCCAAAAAGAAGTGTTAACTTAGAAATTTTAGAACAAACACTTACATTTCATATAAACGAACACTTTTATAAATAAAGACTTACAACTCTTAAAATTAAACGACTTACAAACAAAGACTCTAACAAGACACCATAAACTTGCTTACTTTTGAGAAGAGGGATACAAGTGGGTTGGTCACTTGCGGAGAGACGAAAGAGGTTAGAAGCCGAGACGAAGGGTGGAAAGAGCTCGCAAGATTTTCAAAGAGAAGATGAGAAGGAGAATGGAAGAAGCTCGCAAGCTTTTCCAAGCAAACCGGCTGGTTATAGCTTCCAAAAATCACATTTTCACTTAAACATACACAAAACATTCCTATATATAGGCATGAGAGGGGAATACAAATAGCCATAACATTAATTTAAAAACTTATTTAAATAGGGAATATGAAAAGCCAACAGTCATCTCCAGGAAACGAAGCACCAAAGCCACAGAAAAGCCCCCCATCAGCCACGGGAAACAGCCCAGCCAGGGACCCAAAGAGGCAGCCGTGGAAACCAAAGAGACCCGCATGGAACCGAGGCACCAAAGCACGGGAAAGGCCACCCAACAGCCAACCGAGGAAGCCAAGGAGCCAAGCAAGGGAACCCAAGAGCCAACCACGGGAAACGAATAGGCCAGGGGAAGGAGAACAGACAAAAATAATGAGCTACTAATAAATTAATAAGTGAACTAAAAACATAGCTTATAATGAGCTAACTCTTAGTTCAATAAATGAACTAAAAACCAGCTCATAATGAGCTAAATCTTAGCTCAAAAATTAATGAGCTAGCAAGCTCAAGGGAAGTCAAAATCAAATTTTTTTGGGTTTGATTTGACCCCCCCTTTGCCTACATCAATAATTAACTTGAAGATTGTTGTTCAGCATGGATTTTAAAATCATCTTACTTTTAAAATTATTGTTAATCATCTTTATCATATTAACCATCCCTTAGTACCAGATGCTAAAGATGGAATTATTAACAATTATTTTTTATATTTTGTTAGCTTGAGAAGTATGGTGCCCATAGTTGCATATTTATTTCCTCCAAAATTTTTCTTGCTAATTATGAGTATTTTTTCTTGTCTATTTTGAGTGCAGGTGGGTCTGTCAGATAAGGTAAACTCAGTTGTAGGATCTCTTTCTGGAGGAATGAAAAGGAAATTATCGCTTGGAATTGCTCTCATCGGAAATAGCAAGGTACGATGGAACTGGTTATACCTTGCACCTTTTTTTCCGGAATGCTTCTATGGATTTTGTTTCTTAATAAACAGGTTATCATTCTTGATGAACCTACCAGTGGTATGGATCCATATGCTATGCGTTCAACGTGGCAATTGATAAAGAAGATCAAGAAAGGAAGAATAATTCTGCTAACAACACATTCCATGGATGAAGCTGATGTTCTTGGTGATCGAATAGCTATCATGGCAAATGGCGGCTTAAGATGTTGTGGGAGGTCACTGTCAACTTAACAATCTATTATGTTGGAAGCAACAGGATATGACATTTTCATCTCTTAAAATTAATAATTGAAATTTTCTATGTGGCTGATTTAATATGACAAGAATTTTCTAATGAAATTTGTAAAAACGTCATTTTGGCTGTTGCATTTTTTTTCTCTAGATTTATGCTTTTCTAAATTTGAGAAATGTATGCTAAAAGTACAATTAAATTTCATTTCTACAGTAGAATATAACATCTAAGTTTGTGGTGTAAACTTAGGAAATTGGACGAGTCACTGGTGGGATTGAACATATCTTAGAATATAGCTTCCTTGAAAATAAAGAAAACCTTCACTGTGATAGAAAAATTTTCTTTTATAAGGGTTGATCTGCATAGAAATTTTTGGAATTGGCTCTATTGTTAGATGATCCTTGTTGAGGTGGAATTTTCAATAACTTTATCAATGATTTTCTAATTGCAATAGCCCTGATTTGTACAAATGAGCTTGCGATGGGAATGATGATATAGTTTTACCATTTTAATTTATCCGTTTACTTATCATGTGCAAGTTTGAAAGGAAAACTGCTGTTTCTTGTGTTAAGTTCGTGAACATTTATGTTTTTTTTTTTTGTTTTTTTTTAACTTTTTTGCTTCCTGCCAAACTAGAGGAAAGTTGCACAATCTGACCAAGAGGGGTTGGTTACATGACATTAGAGGTGGCCACTAGGCAGACCTTATCAGGTTGAATTGGGTTGTATCACATAGAGTAGTCAAACGTAGGTCTGCGATAGGAAACACTTGAGTTCGCAAGTAACCCAACCCAAATCGAGAGTCAAACGACAAAATTACTGCTGTCAACAGCAGTAAAACAACCCAGATTTGCTGTTCACAGCTGGAAAAACAGCAAAATCTAGAGAAAACTGAGAGAAAACTCAACAAAGGACTTGTATTCCACTAGGAGATGAAATAGAATAGCAAGATACAATTGATCCTCTATTCGAGAGGAGGATCGATCTCTCCCAAATCTCTAGACGCTGCTAGAGCCCAAAGAAAACCTAAATCTAAGAGATCAAATTTCAACCAAAATTCAAGATGACCTAACCCTAGGAAAACAAAGTATTTAATGCATACAAATCAAAAGGAATTCCATATTGATAGGAAACTCTTGAGTTCGCAAGTAACCCAACCCAAATCGAGAGTCAAACAGCAAAATTACTGCTGTCCACACTCCACAGCAGTAAAACAGCCCAGATTTGCTGTTCACAGCAGGAAAAACAGCAAAATCAAGAGAAAATTTAGAGAAAACTCAACAAAGGACTTGTATTCCACTAGAAGATGAAATAAAATAGCAAGATACAATTGATCCTCTATTCGAGAGGAGGATCGATCTCTCCCAAATCTCTAGATGCCGCTAGAGCCCAAAGAAAACCTAAATCTAAGAGATCTCAAATTTCAGCCAAAATTCAAGATGACCTAACCCTAGGAAAACAAAGTATTTAATGCATACAAATCAAAAGGAATTCCCTAAACAATCCCTACATTCAATTTCCCTCCTAGAATCCATTCAAAAACCTTCCTAAATGAGCTCCCGTGGACATGCGGCTCTCACGGCCTTCGCAGTCGGCGGAGAAACTTCCGCAGTTTCGCGTCTGGTTCGGACTGGCTGGACCGGTACACTGAACCAGTCTAACAGTCTGGCCTAGCAGTTGGGAGTGTTCTTAGATACCTTAAGCTTACACAAAAGAATTGTCCTTGATCAGTGGTTTGGTTACTTCCATTTTGATTTAGAGGTCTCGTTTTATAGTCAACAAACAATCTCATTGTAAATGTATGGATAATGCAACGTAATTATAATCTAACATTATAGTTTTTCCTTGAAATTTTTTTTTTCTGGTTTTTGTCACTGTTAATAATTTTTTTTCTTAATTGTGTTATGGCAGTTCTCTATTCTTGAAGAACCGTTATGGGGTTGGATATACACTAACAATAGCCAAGGTTTTTTTTAAAAAATAAAATATTTTTATTCTTCTAATTTTTACTTATTATTCTTCTGATTTTTACCAATTTTATTTTCTTTTTGCTGGTTGGTCTGGTAATCGTTAGACTTCATCTCGCTCTTCAGTTGGTGGTGAGATCGTTCATCATCATGTGCCGACAGCTGAATGCATATCTGATGTAATTCTCTTTTCCCAAATGAAGTTGATATTGATTTTGAACGTGCACTTGCTCTTTCAAAATGAAACTTCCATAGCTACATTTTTATTTATTTTTCTTCTTTGGTTAGTTTATCCTAAGTCTACTTGAGTGTTTTCTTTTATTTTTATTTTGAGACGGAACAAGTGATTGACGCATAATCATCAAAATCATTAGAATTTTCTCAGCAGAATCATGATTTTTATTTGTTTAATCTATTTTATTAGCTGATCAATTGTCTACGATTGACATATTTTGGAAGGCTACGGAAATGCATAAGAGTAGAATTTCGTATTAACATTCTTAATTATTTACCGTCTTTCTTACTCCTCTCTTGCTTATGCCTTGCCTATTTGGTCATGCATTGATGGGGAATTACATTGAAAACAAATATGGCAAATTTTAGTCGCGACCTTGTGTTATTACAGTACTTCAATATTTTCTTGATATGGGCAGTGCAGTGTTTTGCAACATATATTTTTCCAACTACATCGTGATTCCTTTCTGTACTAATTCCTCTAGCTCTTCCAGAGACCAATTATTCCATGTTTCTTGTGCTATATGAAGTTTTTTGATGCAGCAGAACAGATAATTTTCACTTTTATGTGTTTTTTAATTTATATTCAATGTCTTAATTGTTATTTTACTTTCGTTATGAATATCTTCATTCTGAATATTGGAAATGTTTTTTTCCCTTCGCATTTCTTTCTCATTTAGGTAGGTTCAGAAATATCTTTCAGACTACCTCTTGCTTCATCATCGTTATTTGTAAATATGTTCCGGGAGATTGAGAGCCGTATAAGAAGGCGAAACAATGAAGATAATTCTACCTTTGTGGAAAATGATTGTGGTGGCATTGAGAGTTATGGAATCTCAGTTACAACATTGGAGGAAGTGTTTTTGAAAGTTGCAGGGCAAAGGTTGGATGAAGTGGATTATCATCAGTATCAAAAAAGTCTCAACAAGACAAGAACTACAGATTGTCAGGTTTCCCAAAGTACACTTTTTGGATTTTCAAGATCTAAAAGATACTGGGTGCATTCTTGTGAGTTCTTCAGAAGCTTGTTCTGTGCTGCTGGACAAGTTTTTGGTTTGATCATTTCCACAATCTTTGGTTTTGCTGTACGCTCTTTAATTAAAATCTGTTGCTGCGGTACAATTGTAAGATCAGCTTTGTGGGTGCACTTAAAAGCCCTCTTTATAAAAAGGGCGATTTCTGCTCGAAGGGATAGGAGAACAGTTGCTTTTCAGCTGCTGATTCCTGCTATTTTCATGTTTATGGGTTTACTTTTCTTAAGGATTAAACCTCATCCTGATCAGGATTCTGTGTTACTGACCACTTCTCATTTCAATCCTTTATTAAGTGGTGGAGGTGGTGGTGGTCCAATTCCATTTAATCTCTGTCATCCGGCTGCTGAAAAGGTGTATTATCACACAAAAATTTTAAGTACATGTTAATTTCGTAGTTTTTTCTCTGTATGTAAATTTACTTCTTTAATATAGACTGTATGCCTGATTCTTATTTATGAGAATGAATTAATTCCTGCAGGTGGCGTCACACGTGATGGGCGGTTGGATACAGAAAGAGGAACCTAGAAGTTTCAGATTTCCTGATCCAGAAAAAGCACTTGCTGATGCTATTGGTGCAGCTGGAACAGAACTTGGCCCACTTCTTCTTTCCATGAGTGAATATCTGATTACTAGTCTTAACGAATCTTATCAGTCACGGTAAGACTAATCATAAACTGATAAATCTTTTATTTGGTAAATTATTTATATTTTTTGTTTGCTATGTTATTTATTTATTGTTATATGGTAACGTTTTGAGATTGTTTTAAGAACTCCTTTTCTTAAATTGAGAAGTTCAAGTTGTGTTCTGCCTTCAATAGTTTAATAATCTTGCAGAGCCTGTTGTCATATTCTTGATCAATACCTTGATTTGTTTTTGTTGTTTTAATTTTAAAATAAATTAGTTATTAACACAACCACTCTGTGTCCACTTGGTTGCTCCTAAAACTTTGGCTATAATTAGTTAATTTATAAGCTTGCAAGCTTGGCATGGCACAAACTAATTGCATTATTGAAAAAATAAGAGCCTTGAAAGTGTGTGTGCATGCGTGTGTACATGATGCAAATGTATCTTGCATTGGATTTGGTTTTCTTTGATTTGTTTTGGTAGTTTAAATTTAATATAAATTTGTTGTTAACAGAACCAATCCGAGTCAACCTGGTTGTTCTTAAAATACTGGCTATAATTAGTTGATTTCGATTGCAAGCTTGGATGACATGTGCATGTGTACGCTTGTTTGTGCATGCATCCATGATGCAGAAGTATCTCTTACATTGGATTTGGTTATGCTGCCACCACCAGAATCATTTAAATCCATGAACCTCAATCTTCATGCTAATATTAAATATTTTATGGTACACCAGATACAAGAAAAAAGAACTAGGGTATTTCCATGCTAGTTCCATAAGCTAAAGGTGTTCAATCATTGCTTCGTTACGTCAGGTCCCCTCTACTGAGTTACAAACCATTCAAGCCATGGATTTGATTGCTAGTTTTAATGCGTTTTAACTAGATTAAGTAAAGTTGTTCAACATGTATCAATGTTATTAAATGTGTGCTTTAGTAGTAAAGCAATGAGTTTATCCTGCATATCATTATATGTAAAGCACAAGCTTGCAACAAAGCGTGTGTTGTGTTGCACCAATGCACAACGTAGTAGCGTTACACACTTAGCTCCGGCTCAAAACAAAATTGTTATTTATATTTCCTGGTTCGGTTTAATATCTGTCACATCGATTGTTTGTTTCTTCTATATCTGATATTCATTGAGTCATTGCTCATTGGTTCTTCATTCTCTTCTACTAGTGCTAGTTGCTTCTTGGTGATTCTCTTCCTCATGCTCTCTTGCCCACTAGTTTTCCTATAAACTTCTCATTAGCCTTTTTTTTTTGCTTGGCATCTGTAGCTTCTTGCTCAGAAGCTTTTCTGGAATGCTTCTTGATCCCTCATATTAACACTATTTCATTTCATGCTGCCACCGCCTCTCAATATCTAGTAGATTACTCAATTTCTTGAGTATTCTTTCTTCATTTTATTATTTATAACGTTGAGTACTTTTTCTTTTGTGATGTAGAACGAGAAGGAAAAAAAGGTGACATTTGAAATTTGAATTTCTTGGTTTAATTGAGATCAAAATATTGGGAATAATTAAATCAAATCACATCCAATTAGAAACTTAATTTGATTTAATTTAAGTAACTTTCCTAAAATAGGCTATCTTAAATTAGGAAAATATTTCAAATTCAAAATTACTTAGAATTTGAAATCAAATATTTTCCTAACTTAAATCGTTTGATAAAAGGAAAGTAATCAAAGGGGAATTCAAATTTTGGAGGCAAAGAGGACGAAGGGCGGAAAGGGGCCGGCGGCATTAAAAGAGGGAGGAGAGGTTATAGAAAGAGAATTAAAAAAAGGATTTTGATTGGAACCTTAAATTAGGGAGTAATATTTAAATCACATTCAATTAAATAATTAATTGGACCTAATTCAAATACTTTCTTAAATAAGAATCCTAATTTTAGAAACAAAATTCAAATTCAAATTAATTTGAATTCAAAATTTTTATTTGTTACTAAGTTAGAAGGGCTTTGAATGTGAAGGGAGATTTGTGGAGCCAAGGAGAAAGAAGGTTGACGACAGTTTGGTGACACCGGCGGCTAGGGAGGTTGGTAGGGGGTGTTGGAGGTGGAGCTAAGGCCGTGGGGAGGGAGAAGGGGAGGCCTGTCACGACCCGGCCCAGATGCTCGATTTAACGAGGCGGGAACAAAAAGTCGGACAATAAAAAAATTTATTAAACATTATACTACTTCATTTTTACTGAAGAGCCACTAATACTCAAAATATAAATTACCTGTTGTCATTTGCACGTCATCTTCTATCTACGAATTCTTCACTTTCAACCATTACTTCTTTGGGGATTTACCTGAAACATTAATATAGGGGGGGGGGGGGGAGTTTACGTTGTAAACTCAGTCGGTAATAATTAAAACCAAACTCAGTGGGTAATAATTAAAACCATCAATATAAATGTTCTTTGATATGCATCTTAACATTTCTTGACTCTATTTTATTCATTAAGTAATTTATACATCTCTGGTTATTTTCTTTTAAAACATTTTAAGAGATTTTGAAACTTTAATATTTCCTTTTCCCATTTAGTTTGTACAGGAGCATCGTCTTAATGTACCCAAAGGTACTACCTTTTCCAATTATTTATTTTTCCATTTCCATGACTTTTTTCTTTTCCTTTTATGTGCACGAGTATGGCGTCCCCAGCCAGTACCATAAGGGGGTGAACTCCTGTAGTTTTCATACACATCTTTTTCCTTTCTTTTTCATTTATCTTGAACATTTTTATTCAGTTTCATATATCATTTCTTTGTTTGCATATTTCCTTAATGCATACGTGTACTATATCACATTCTTTTTATTCCTAATTGTATTCATGTTAGGCATTTTAATTTTTTAGCATTTCACATAAAATAGTCTTTTAAAATTAAAACTTTGAAAGTAATACTATACTACACAACGTTATATCGTATTTGAAAGAATAATACAAAATATTGAATTTCATAATTATAATTACCCCCTTTGATCTTTCAGTTCGTCGATCCTTGTCTCAACCTCAGTCTCAAAATTCTATCCTTGTTGAATTCATTAAAGAACCTAACTTGCACCACTTGATTTCTTTCTTTCAAAAGAGGATTATTCCGACTCAAAATCCTTCTCCTTCCTTTCCCGAGTTCTTTAAATCTGTTCCTTTGCCCTTCTTCTTATTCTTCCTCTTGATCGTTCCTCTCACTTCTTCATAAATTCCACTCCTTTAGCGATAAGAATAGAAAATCAGTTAAGAGGAGTGGATTATTTTTATCCCTAATCACGAATCTGCTAAAAAAAATGAAAAGAAAACTCCCCATAACTCCCACGCAAATGCTCGGCCCGCCTTGCTTCTGCCTCTTGTTTGTTCGCGAAAGGCAACAGTACCAACCCTCTTTGGGTCGCGTCTTCCTATATATAGAATTGGTTGGTTCGGTTGAACCGGCCAGATCCGGTTCTCACAATCTCCCTTAAAAAAATTTCGTCCTCAAAATTAAATCAAGTAAAATGAAACGTACCTTAGTTAAAGAGATGTGGATATTGACTTTTCATTTATGCTTCTCTCTCCCAGGTGGCATCTCTTTTTATTCCATGCTTCCACAAAATCTTCACAAAAGGAATTGTTCTATTCCTCAACTGTTTCACATCATATTCCAGTATCCTTTCAGGTTCCTCAACATATTTTAAATCAGGTTGTAAGTCAATTGATTTGGACTGGATTCTCTTTGAATCATCTGAGACATATTTTCGAAGCACTGAGATGTGAAATACATTATGAATTCCTTACATGTGTCATGGCAGATCCAATCTATATGCCATATTTCCAATCCTTTCAATGATTTCATAGGGACCTATGAATCTTGGGCTCAATTTTTCCGTCTTTCCAAACCTTTGAACACCTTTCATTGGGCTGGCTTTTAAGAAAACAAATTCTCCTACTTCAAATTCCACCGGTCGGTGTTTTGCATCATAATACTTCCATTGCCTGTCTTGAATTGCCTTTAGTCTATCTCTAATCAATCTGATTTTGCTAGTAGCCTCATCTACTAGTTCAATTCCAAGTACTTTTCTTTTACCATTTTCTGCCCAACACAAGGGTGTTCCGCATTTTCTTCCATAAAGAGTCTCATAGGGTGCCATTCCAATACTAGATTGAAAACTAAAACACAATCTCAATAAATCCTCCAGAGTTTGAATTGTCCTTTCTGATTGTCCATCTATCTGGGGATAAAATGCTGTACTGAAAGTCAATCGTGTTCCCATGAAATCTTGAATTTTTTTCCACAATTTAGAAGTGAAACGAGCATCTCTGTCTGAAACTATAGATTTTAGAATTCCATACAATCTCACAATTTCATCTATATATAATTTTGTAACTTCTCTATTGAATGTCTACCTGATTGGTAAGAAATGAGTTGACTTAGTTAATTTGTCAATAACAACCCATATTGCATCTCGACTCTACCTTGACCTGGGTAATCCAATTACAAAAACCATTGTAATGTCTTCCCATTTCCACTCAGGAATAGGTAAATGTTGTAGTTGACCACTTGGCTTTTGATGTCTGCTTTGATCATCTGACAGGGAATACATTTTGCTATAAATTCTGCAACATTTCTTTTTAGCCCTAACCATTAAAATAACTCTCTCAATTCCTGATACATCTTTGTACTGCTTGGATGAATTTCATATGTTGAGAGTTGAGCTTCCTGCAATCTCTTTTCTTAAGCTTTCAACATTTTGAATACAGATCCTGCCTTTATACTTTAATAATCCTTCTCCATCCATAACAAAGTTCTCTAACTGTCATGTTTGCACTTTCTTTATAATGTCTTGAAATGCAATGCATTGAGCACTCTATCTTTCAAAGCAGATTGGATCACTAGCTGATTTAAGAACATATCTTTATTCTCTTTCTGATTGACCACTGAAATCTTTAACTTTTTTATATCTTTGATTATTTGCTCATGCTGAGTGATTAGCCAATTTGCATTTCCAAGAGCTTTTTTTCTAAGTGCATCTGCAACTACATTTGTTTTTCCAGGATGATACTGTATGTCCAAGTCATAATCTTTAATAAGCTATAACCACATTCTTTGTCTCAAATTAAGCTCTTTTTGATTAAAAAATGTACTTGAGACTCTTATGATATGTAAACACTTTGCATCTGACCCCATATAGGTAATGTCTCTATATTTTGAGTGCAAAAATTACAACGGCCAATTTTAGATCATGAGTGGGGTAGTTTCTTTTATGAATTTTCAGTTGTCTTGAAGCATAAGCCACCACTCTACCATACTGTATCAATACACATCCAAGTCTTTCCAATGAAGCATCATAGAAAATTTGGAATCCTTATGAACCTGATGGAATTGTCAAAATCGGGGCAGTCAATAGGCAATTCTTTAACTTCTGGAAAGCTCCTTCACACTTATCACTCCATTCAAATTTCACTGTTTTCTGAGTTAATTTGGATAATGGCATAACAATCTGAGAAAACCCCTCTACAAATCTCCTGTAGTAACCAGCAAGTCCTAGAAAATTTCTAACCTCAAAAACTGTTGTTGGCCTTGGCCATTCATCCATGGCTTGAATTTTATTTTGATCAACTGAAATACTTACACCACTGATCACTTGTCCAAGAAAGAATGATTACACTGCTCAGCCAAAATTCACACTTTGAAAATTTTGCATATAATTTATTCTCCTTTAATGTTTGCAACACTGTCTATTAATGACTGAAATGGCTCTCTTCATCTTATGAATAGATTAGAATATCATTGATAAACACAATCACAAATATGTCCAGAAATGGTTTAAAAAATCTGTTCATCAAATCCATAAATACAACTGGTGCATTTGTCATTCCAAAAGGCATTACCACAAACTCATAATGGCCATATCTGATTCTGAAAGCTGTCTTTGCTATATCTTGCTCCTTAATCCGTAGTTGATGGTATCCCGATCTCAAATCTATCATAGAGAAAATTGTAGCTACTTCCAGTTGGTCAAAAAGATCATCTATTCTGGGCAAAAGATATTCATTCTTAACAGTAAGCTTATTCAGTTCTCTGTAATCTATGCACATTCTGAGGTTCCCATCTTTCTTCTTTATAAACAGTATTGGAGCTCTCCATGGTGAGGAACTTGGCCTGATAAATCCCTTATCTAGTAATTCTTGTAACTAATTTTTCAGCTCCTGTAACTCTTTGACTGCAATCCTGTAAGGTGCCCTTGCCACTGAATCTGAACCCGGTATCAACTCAATAGTGAAACCTATCTCTCTTTTTGGTGGTAATCGTGACAAATCATCCAAAAACACTTCTGGATATTCTTTGATTACTGGTATATCTTTCAACTTTTAACTTATTTGTATCATTTACTTGAGCAAGAAAACACTGACATCCCTTAGATACAAATTTGCATGCTTACATATAAGTGATTATCATTGAGGAAATTTCTCTCTCCATAGAATTTCATTTTTTTTTCTCCTGGGGATTTAAATTTAATAATTTTCCTATTGCAGTCAATAATCACAAAATATTTTGATAACCAATCCATTCCCAAAATTATGTCAAACTCTCACAATGGCAAAACATTTACTGTTGCTTCAATTTTTTTTTCATCTATTTTGAAAATCACTTGACAAATACCATTTACATTCATAATAGATCCATTTGGTATTAAAACTCCCAAAATTATACTTGTTTCATAAACATTCAACCCAACTCATTTAACAAATTCTTCTGAAATGATGGAATGTGAAGCTCCCGTATCAAAAAGAATCCGTATATGCTTTCTTTGCATTATTACCATATCTATAAAAGTTACATACATAAAGAAACATAAACATACATCATTCCTTTAATAATGTTTTCATAATACATATTCATTCACTTCTCATTTTTATCATCTGTAATTACTTCAGGTGAATCATTAATATCCTTTTGAGTCAGTTCATATACTCTAGGCAGAGTATTCTGTCATCTTTGACTTGATCTTGGAGTTGAAGCAGCTGATTCTACTGTTCTTGGTCTTCCAACATTCTTCTGAGATACAGCATTTATCTTTAACTCTCTTGCTGGTCTTTGCCCCAAAGTAGGACAGTTCTTAGTTATATGAACCGGTTGATGACACCAGAAGCAAGTATTTGTACCAGATAAGCATTCTCTTTTATGCTGTCTTCCACACTTAATGCAACTGTTTACACTTGAACTGCCACTGCTGCTGGACTTTATCTTTTTCCAATTAAATTTCTCACCTTGTGAAAGAGACTTGCTATGTGAATCCAGAGGGGCTCCCATAATTTCACCACTTTTCCTCTTCTGAAAATCACGTCTCTTTTTAGTATTTTGCAGGTCTGCTTCTATCCTCCTAGCCCTTTCCACTAATACTGAATAATCTTCAATCCCAAATGGAATAAGAGGCTGTCTAATTGCATCCTTCAATCCAACTAAGAATAGATGACATTTATCCTCCATAGTATGTACTAATTGAGGAGCATATCTAGCTAATGTTGTAAATTCAGCCTCATACAACATAACTGATCTATCTCCTTGTACTAATCTCATAAACTTGTCCTGCATTTGCCTCCTCACAGAAGGAGGTACAAATCAATCCCTGAATACCTGAGTAAAATCATTCCATTTAATTTGCATGTTAGGGATTCCTTCAAATTTGTCTTGATACAGACCTCTCCACCACCTTTCAGCTTCTCCATCAAGTACGAAGGTTGCTAAGGAAACCCTTCTCCTCTCTGGACAATTCATTCCTTCTAGAATCTTTTTAATTCTTAGTAACTAGTTTTCAGCTTCTATTGGTCCCTCAACTTCCTTGAATAATGGCGGTTTTATATCTTGAAACAATTTCAGATACTTATCCATAACCATTCCCCCACCACAACTACAACCTGATGATTGATTCCTTGAATCTTGAATCAACTGTGTCATAGTTGTCATCATTTGTGTCAGTGCATCAGGATTAACATAAACATTTGGTACTGGTCTTTCCACTTCCTCTACCTCTTTCCTCTTCTTCAGGATTTATTTGGTTCCTGTTATCAATAAAATAATTCACTACATTAAATCTTTAAATCATTAATAATCGTCCTAATGGCTCTTCCAACACGATTCATATCTTAATTGGGCTCTGATACCAATTTTGTCACAACCCGGCCTAGTTGCTCGATTTAACGAGGTGGGAACTAAAAGTCGGACGATAAAAAAAATTTATTAAACATTATACTACTTCTTCATTTGTACTGAAGAGCTATTAATACTCAAAATATAAATTACATGTTGTCATTTGCACGTCATCTTCTATATATGAATTATTCTCTTTCAGCCATTACTTCTTCTTTAGTGATTTACCTGAAACATTAATTTAGGGGAGTTTGAGTTTACAGCGTAAACTCAGTGGGTAATAATTAAAACCATCAATATAAATGTTCTTTGATATGCATCTTAACATTTCTTGACTTTATTTTATTCATTAAGTAATTTATACATCTCTGGTTATTTTCTTTTAAAACATTTTAAAAGATTTGGAAACTTTAATATTTCCTTTTCCCATTTAGTTTGTACAGGAGCAATGTCTCAATGTACTCAAAGATACTACCTTTTCCAATTATTTCATTTTCCATTTTCATGACGTTTTCTTTTTCCTTTTACGTGCATGAGTACGACGTTCCCTGCCAGTACCATAAGGGAGTGAACTCGTGTAGTTTTCATATATATACTTTTCCTTCATTTTTCATTTATCTTGAACATTTTTATTCAGTTTCATATATCATTTGTTTGTTTGCAACTTTGCATATTTTCTTAATACATACGTGTACTATATAACATTCTTTTTCATTTATATTCATAATTGTATTCATGTTAGGCATTTTAATCTTTTAGCTTTTCACATAAAATAGTCTTTTAAAATTAAAACTTTGAAAGTAATACTATACTACACAACAGTGTATTTCGTATTTGAAAGTATAATACAAAATATTGAATTTCATAATTATAATTACCCACTTTGATCTTTCAGTTCGTCGATCCTTGTCTCAACCTCAGTCGCAAAATTTTATCGTTGTTGAATTCCTTGAACAACCCAACTTGTACCACTTGATTTCTTTCTTTCAAAAGAGGATTATTCTGACTCAAAATCCTTCTCCTTCCTTTCCCGAATTTTTCAAATCTCTTCCTTTGCCCTCTTCATATTCTTCCTCTCGATCGTTCCTCTCGCTTCTTCCTAAATTCCACTCCTTTAGCGATAAGAATAGAAAAGGAGTTGATTATTTTTATCCCTAATCACGAATTTGCTAAAAAAACGAAAGGAAAACTCCCCATACCTCCCACGCAAACGCTCGGCCCACCCTGCTTCCGCCTCTCTGTATGTTTGCGAAAGGCAACAGTTCCGACCCTCTTTGGGTCGCATCTTTCTATTAATATAATTGGCCGGTTTGATTGAACCGTCCAGATCCGGTTCTCACAAGGCCGGTTTTGTAGAAGTGGAATGGTTTATGGGAGAATCAGCCGGTGTTAATTTGGAGAGTTTGGTCGGCGGTCAAGGGAGGAGGAGAAAAGGATTTATGGAAAATGCGAGCCCGGACACATCCTGCAGCTGGCGGGTACTACATTGTTCTTCACCAAGGGACTTTAGGCCACGAGCTTGGACACATCCTGCGGCTGGTGGAAGCTATGAATTCCTCCTATAGGAATCTTACCCAAGGTTCTTCCCAAAGAACACAAGTGCAAACACAAAATTTTATTAATTCTCCAACATTACATTGCACAAGCAAGGGCCTCTATATATACGCCTAAGAAACTAAAACAAGACACATATGCCCCTAGGGCTTACATAGAAAGATCCGCTTAAGTAAGGGTAAAAACAAAAAAAATCATTATAAAAATTAAAATTACAAATAACAAATTAAGATAAGGTGGAATTATGATGACCGTCGATCTTCAGCTTCTCCTTGGATAGACATGGACGGTTGGATGTCCGCATCATTATCTCGACCGTCGATCGTCGTCTCCTCCTTTGAAAATCTTCATGATCGAATGTCCGCATCATTTTGCTTTCAAATAGTTAGAAATTACTGTTATTTTATGTATCGTTATATTTGCTGAAAATTATTATCCCATGTTATTTAAATTTGGCTAATTAAATTATTATTATATGCCCATAATATATGCATATATAATATACCATGTGTGACCAACTTGTTAGTAAAATCACTGTTTTGATTTGTTAATTGTGCATTGAAACTTGAAGGGAGCCTTGCTCATCTCATTGCACTTTGCATTTTGAAATACTAGTGTGTACATGACTTTGAAAAAGTTCGTATTAGACTTATTTTATCGAGTCATAGGCATACTATGATGCACGGACACGGCATGTTCACGAGACACATGAATTATTGAAAATATATGACATTGTATTATTTTTTAATCTTAAAAATAGTATATAGAAATTAAATAAGCATAATATTGGGAATAATTGAGAAATAATAAGTCATTTAACTTAAATTTTTACTTACAATAATTAAATTATGATGTTAAGAGTCGGATATCGATGTCGTGTGTTAGACATCTAGAGGGGAGATGACAATGTTACCGAGAATGAGAATCAGAAATCGATGTTGTGCAATGGGGCATTAGACATTGATGGAGAGAGTGCGGGGGCGTGATTGTGGGTATAAAAATTACTAGTATCGAGCATCAATGTCAAGACAACGTTAGACTTCGATGTTGAGATGGTATTAGCATGTTGATATTATGATAGCATTAGACGTTGGTGTTGAGATAATCAACTGTTAAAAAGTCGAAATACCAAATATTATATTTGAAAAAAAATCATAAAATATTTAAAACACGTGTCGGGCACGCTTATCCAATTTGTTTTTTTAATCGGAAACATATTCCAGTTGTTCAATATGTTTTAGGGTGTTCATGTCCTATATGTGTCAGACGCTATATTTCTTTGAGGGGAATTTTCAGTGCATCATATGCGTTGTGTATGAAGGTAGCAATACAAGAAGCACTGCTCATGAAAGAGAGACTCTAAACTCACTTCATTTGCTTTCATGTAAAAGCTTTTAACTTTAGATTCCATATCTAATGATGCGTGAACAATTGTGTGGGTGCACTTTTTATGAAAGCATGAATTTTGACCTTGTATGCTGTGAGCATTAGATGTGTTTTCAAATCAGTTAATAACTTGTTTTATAGTCTAACATGTGAAGCTCCTTATATGTTGCTCAGATGTGACAACTATGCTATTGGGCTAAAATATCAGAAGGGAAACTAGTAGTAGTTTGAACCTTCTCCCAATTATTTTCCGCATGTTTTCTGTATATTTTAAAACTAATAACTTCATTTTTTTTTTTCAAATCTAGTTTAGCTATACTATTTTGAATAAATTTATTCATGCTTGCTTTTGATTTCCCTTTTTCTGCCTGCACATCGACCTTTATCTGTTTCCTTCCTTATTGGCTTTTGTTCTTTGTATTATTTTATAAGAATACTTATATTTGTAGTGCAATGGTTTAATGACAGTATTGTTCTCGTGAAATATGGTTTTCTTGTTGCATATGTATGCATATCATTGATTATTTTACTACATGATCATATTCCATTCTCATATTAATTTTGATATTTATTTAAAATCCAAAAGGTTTTACTTCTTCATTTGTTTGAAGATATGGTGCAGTTGTCATGGATGATCAGTATGCTGATGGAAGTTTAGGGTTTACAATACTTCACAACAGTACCTGTCAACATGCAGCTCCAACCTATATAAATTTGGTGAATGCTGCCATAATGAGACTTGCGACTGGCAATAGCAACCAGACAATAAAAATCCGCAATCACCCCTTGCCTATGACAATGTCACAGCATGCTCAAAGACATGTATGTATATCTTATCCCAAGCTTTATCTTTTCTCATTTAGACTGATAATTTTCTTCATGCGTGAGATAATTTCATCCTTCTGCTGATTAATCATAAGATGATAAAAAACTGCAGGTGTAAATATTTAAATTCTGAAGCACTGTTTCAGTAGAGCTTTTATGACTCATTATCATGTCATGTTAGTAAAATTCAGCTCTCTCTTTTCATCCTTTGCCAACACACACACACGCTCCCTTTTCTAAAACTCTCTTATTATCCTTTCAGTTACTGTAATAGCAACATGACAATAAAAATCCGTAATCACCCCCTGCCTATGACAATTTCACAGTATGCACAAGGCATGTATGCATATCTTACCCCATGCTTTATCTTGCTCAAGTTGGATTACAGCTCTTACCGTTCTTGAAAGTAAATGTCCATGCGCTGATTAAATCAGGAGATGATAAGAAACTGCAGGTGTAAATCTTCTAAAATTGTTCCTCTCCCCCTGGCATTTCATTCTTGTATTTCTAGAACCATTGGCTCCCTCTTTGCTTAGCATCTCCTAATAGTTAACCATGTACACTTATTATCCTTTCTTCCATAGGCTGCTACTTCAGACCGTATTATGTATTTATCTTAACTGTTTAATGGTTCAATGACCTCTTAACTCCCTTAGAAATAATCATTAGTTATATGGCTGCTGATTTTTTTGCCTTGTACTATCCAGGAGTTACTTTATAATTGTTTCCATTTTTTATGGAAGTATGTGAATGAGTCTACCTTTCCACCTGACCAGAAAATTGTGCTCAACATTTTCTTTAGTATCCCATTTGGAGTGAATGACCTTCAACATGAAAGTTGGCAGATATAATTGGAATGTTTGGATCTATATTGAAGCAATTGTTGTAGTAGAAATTCCCCCAATGGAAGAATTTAAGTGCAAACCATGAGGTTTTAACATTCCTGTATAAGGCAATAGATTATAATTGATTTTCCCCTTATGTTTAAAGGACCATTTGTCCTTTGCATGCAATTTAAAATAAAATGGAGAAGGAACATGATTTAATTTCCAGTAGGATTTAAAGCTATCATTTTTGTTGTTTGGCAGGATTTAGGCTAAATTGTACTTAAATTATGCTCAATTCTATTGATGTAAGTTTTTGTTGGATTTAAAGTTATAATTTTTGTTATTTGGCAGGATATTTATACTTAAATCTTGCTTAAATCAACATGTTGTTTGCTATTATATGGTATTTTTTATTAATGCATTTTTTATTTAAAATTATTTTATATTAGCGTCATGTTTAAAATGACGTGCGTCGTGCTGTGGGTTATTCACCATGATTCCACGGGGAACTTTGCACCATGGTGTACCATTCACTGTTGACAAGTATGATGAACTCTATGACAAATATTTGTCTTACTAGATTTCTCTGTTTTATTGGAACATTCAAAGTTTTGATTCTTTCGTGGATTAGATATTTCATATTCTTTTTATTAGAATGGGTTGTAACCAGAAGAAAATCTATCAACATTCACATTTTTTCAATAGTCATCGTGCCGTATATTCCTGATAAATACTTATCTTTTTTTATGCTGTTGTATTTTTCTTTTTCCTCAGGCAATTTGTTGTAATTGCCTTTGTAGTACTCCTATCATTATCTAAATAATATATTATGTTCTTAAAAAATTGATTAAAAATATTATAAACAAATTTGATAAAGCTATGGAAAGTTATAGAAAGTTTTAGGAATCTTATTTAGCGTCCTGAACCTTCTTAAGACTTTGTTGTTGTGCCCTGTACCCTATTTTTCACCTAGCATAAATCACGTTAACACATAAATTCTAGGAAATATAAATAATTGATTATAAATATCATGTAAATATGAAATGGAGCCTGCCAAGTTTGATCCTCCACACGTAAGGGACGGAGTTGAAGGACCTACGTTCCAACGAGCATCTAAAATGTAAAAGAATAGTTATAAGATTCTTCGAGATGCATTGGCTATAAGCTAAGAGTCGTAAGCTCTGATCTTTGAGATTTTATATTAGCAGAGTTGTAAGTCATATGTCGAAGCTCATTAATCTACATGTTGGGGTGAGAATGATCAGATTTTGAGTTATTCCAAATCCGGATCGAAATCAAAAGTTGCTTGATTTGATTCGATTACAAGCCAGCTTGGCTCAAACTAGCTTGCTTTCTTGCCGGCTCAAATATAAGTTGAACCTGCTCAAAATCCTTAATGTTTTCCTTTTGAATTTTTTTAAAATCTATGTTAAATTACAAATATGTATCTTAATTTATAATATATAAATACTTATATATGCATATATGTATGTATGAAATTTTAAAATTATACATTTTTATTTATATTTTGATCTAATTTCAAGCTGTCTCATTTTGATCCTGAATAGTTCAAAATTAGCTTGTTAATCAAACCAAGCCAAACATTTAGCTCATGGAACGGTCTGATTAGCATGATTTGTGCACGATCGTAGTGAAAAAAGATTTTGATCTTTAAGTGATATTCGGCCTTTGAGCTAAAATGTTAGCACTATCTACATGCGAGGTATAATAAATTGGGCTCAGAGCTCAATAATCATCCAAAGCTTGGCCCTCTATATAAAAAAGTAGAGTTGACATGGTTAAGCCAATAATTGTTTAAAGCTCGTTCAGAACTCGGTCCGATGTACGAAGTTAAAGTTGATAGGTCGTATAAATTGCTAATTGTCAAAGACCTAATCCTCTACATATATAGATGTAGAGTGGATGATTATATGTGGCTTGTGGTATGATTTGGAAGCAAAAATAACAATTAAAAGAGAAGAACAACGTAGGAACATAATGATTGGTGTTGATTTTCTTATTAACACTTCAATGATAATGAAAGATACAAGTGATCTACTATTCGAGAGGTAAATCGGCACTTCCAATCAACATAGATGCCGCTAGAAAGTCCTCAAGAAGAAGACCACAACAAACAAACCAAACACATAACCCACTTAACATAATAATTAGTCTTAAATACTCTTCCTATTTCCCTCCTAACAACTTGACTGTCTTAATTAATTCCTCTTATTTTGAATTCAAATTAGAATTAAACAACAGTTAATTCCTTTATTGCCTTAATTAATTTTCTTCTCATATTTCTATTTAAAATTAAAATTCTTTCCTTCAATTCTAATTAAAAATTCCCTAAATAACTTCTCCTTACTCCCCTATTTCATAATGATCTATAGCTTTGCTGGCCCCATAAGGGGGGGGGGGGGATGAAATCCTCCTTGGTTCTACTAAGATTTCCACCCAGCCCCAAGGGCTGATTCAAGCCTAGTTGGCTGGCTAGGTTGGATCAGCCTCTCTGCTCCCCTTCTCCTGCCATATCAATACTACCCTCCCAAAGACGCACCTTATCCTCAAGATGGAAGAATGAGACATTGGTCATGCCTTTTTCCAGTGGCTCAGGAAGTGTCCATGATATTGTACACTAGAACCAAGCTAGGGCTTGTCCCTATAGGCATTGCCTTGCAGTTGTAAGCTTCTCTTCATCATTCAATCCTTTCACCATGAAATACATCTCCACACGATAGACCCACCCATAGGCATCCTCCCTTTAAATATTGGCATCAACAACTTCTCCCTAGAATTGTCACCGCCCTAATAGCTTCTTCCTCCTCCAGTGTAGCTATTGTCGTGGTCCCTCCATGTTTTCCATATGTACCGAGGGTGGGACTACCATCTTTCTTCTGTTTGTTCCTGCATGACCCAATCCTTGGTTCAACTCGACCCCCTCCATATTCGGTCGCCCTCTCTTGCCTGAAATACCTCCCATAATGGTTGGCCACCCAACCACCTCCACCACATAAATCCCTTCTTGCTATACCCCCTTCGGGAAACCTTGATCCACTCTTTATTGAAGCCTTAGGAGGTGGCTCTTGATGGAAGAAACTCTCTTTATTGAACCACTTCCGTCTGATCTCCTTTTCTTTGAGATTTGGCCAAGGAAATCTCGATCAAACTTGGTTAGGGTTAGCAATTGAAACCGACAGTGAGGTTTTTGATCGCATCTCCATGAGCTTTCTTATCATCTCCTCCAGAATTTCCTTTCTTTTTGGTTCAGCCCTAGGAATCTTTGGTGAAGCTTTTGACTACATCTCGATCATTTTCTTCGTCATATCTTTTGAGTTTTTAAAGCGATTCTCCATGGATGAGAGCCTTCATTTGATGGATGGAAGACTTCATTTGATGGTTGAGAACTTCTCTACCAACCAAAACTTCCTTCTAACCCATCCACCATCTTTGCTGCCCTAAGTCCCCAAAAAGGTCTATAATACCAATTTAATACGATTCGGAAGAGAGAACAACTAATAAAAGAGAAGAACAGTGGAGGAACACAAAAATAGGGGCTTATTTATTTTAATACTTCAATAATAATGGAGGATATGAGTGACCTACTATTCAAGAGGTAGATCGACTCTCCCAATTAACCTAGATGTCGCTAGGAAGGTCTCAAGAAGAAAACTACAACAAACAAACGAAACACATAACCCTCATAACACAATAACTAGACTTAAATAAGCTCTTCGTATTTTCCTCCTAAATAGCTTTATTGTCTTAATTAATTCCCTCTCTTATTTTGAATTCAAATTTAAATTAAAACAACAATTAATTCCCTTATTGCCTTAATTTTTCTCTTAACTTATTTCAAAATTGAAATTCTTTCCTTCAATTCTATTTAAAACTTCCCTAAATAACTTTTGCTTAATCCTTCCTTTCATAATAATCTATAGATTTGCTGGGCCCTACAGAAGGGGGGGGGGGGGGACAAGGGGGGGGGGGGGGGGGGGGGGGAGGAATCCCCCTTGGTTTTGCTGAGAGTTTCTCCTAGCTCGTAGGGCTTATTTGGCCCTAGCTGGGTTGGACCAGCCTCTTTGCTCCACTTCTCCCATCATATTTGCTTGATCCTCTACATTTAATGGGTGGAGTTGACAACATAGTTCCTAATTACAGTTTATGGTTAAATCCTTTACATATTGGGGGCTACAATGGATAGTGCTATAATCTAACATTTTCCAAAGCTCAGTCTTATCATGCCTATAAGAAATTGCAATTGTCAATTGTCCATAACAAGCAATGCAAGCAAGGTTCTTGGGTTGCCTTCAAATAATGGGGCAAATCATTGACACTAGAGTTAAAAAACTTACTATTAAAAGTTAAAAACAACGAAGATTTGTTCTAGTTCACTAGCCTAGGGTTAAGTGGGAGAAAAGTGGCCGGGCATTCATTGTTTGAAGAATTTTCTTTACTAACATGTCAAAAACTGATCATTTGGGATAGGCCCCTAGTTAGCACTCAATAAGGTTAATGGCTGACCTACGGTGGCGAAGTCTCTCTTGGCTCTATTGAGAGTTTCTCCTTGCCCCTAGGGTTGATTCGGCCCTAGCTGGTTGGCTAGGTTGGACCAGCCTCTTTGCTCCCTTTCTTCTATCGTCTCAGCTTGATTGTCTACATTTAATGGGTGGAGTTGACAACATAGTTCCTAATTATAGTCTATGGCTCATTCCTTTACATATTGGGGGCTACAATGGATAGTGCCTATAATCTAACATTTTCCAAAGCTCGGTCTTTTGTGTATAAGCGATAGAGTTATCATGCCTATAAGAAATTGAAATAGTCAATTGTCCATAACAAGCAATGCAATCAAGGTTCTTGGGTTGCCTTCAAATAATGGGGCAAATATTAAAGGTCATTGATAGTGGAGTTAAAATTTACTAGCAAAAGTTAAAAACAACGAAGATTTGTGCTAGTTCACTAGCCTAGGTTTAAGTGGGATAAAATTGGTTGGGCATTCATAGTTTTTAGGAATATTCTTTACTAACATGTCAAAAACCGATCATGTGGGATAGGCCCCTAGTTAACACTTAACCCGATTGATGGTTGACCTAGTGTTCGAAAGCTTCTCTATTCCAATGTGATGTGAAACATAAATGCGATATACTGGCCTAGGTGGCAAGATTAATTAAAGCCTAAATCAATTTGGGGAGAGAGAATGGAAATCTGAAATTAAGGAGTAATTAAAGATAATTCAAATTCAAATTTTGAATTTGAATTGTCATTAATTGGGAGGATTAATTGATTTAAATCTGAAATTAAATTTCAGATTTAAATTAATGGTTATTGGCTTAATTGGATGGACGAATTTATGGAGTAATTAATGCTAATTCAAATTCAAATTTTGAATTTGAATTGTCATTAATTGTGAGGATTAAATGATTAATTGATTTAAATCTGAAATTAAATTTCAGATTTAAATTAATGGTTATTGGCTTAATTGGAGGGACGAATTTAAGGAGTAATTAATGCTAATTCAAATTCAAATTTTTAATTTGAATTGTCATTAATTGTGAGCCTCTCCTAATTAAGAAATTTCTTTATTCCAAGGAGGAAGAGAGGGGGAGGTGGGGGTTGGTGGACGTCGGCCTAAGGGATGGCCGGCGGGTGAATTTCTGGACGGGCCAACAGGGCCGGCGGCAAGGAGAACTTGGGGAGGAAAAGCCCGAGCTTGGTAGAGGATGAGAACTTTGGGGAAATCTAGGAATTTCTAACCTCACGCTCTTAAACTTCAAGATCTCAAAGGAGATTGTAGGGATATCGGAATTCACACAGAGATCCATGAAACTCTCCTCAAGAACTCACAAAGAGATCTTGGGAAAGTCGGAACTCACAAAGAGATCCTTCTGAACTCACTAAGAGATCAACACGAAAATAAAATTTTTCATTATCAATAATCCATCTTTTCAAATACAAGAGAAGGGGCCTCTATATATAGGCCTCAAGAGAAATTAAAAGACACATTCGCCCCTTGGGCTTACATAAAACAAGAGGGTAAAATGGGAAATTGCAAAACTAAATTAAAATACACTTAATAAACGAAAATAAAGCAAAGTGATCTCGGTCGTCGATCTTCAGCTCCTCAGATTGGCATGGACGGTTGGATGTCCGCATCATCAAATCCGTTGATTAGCCCATCCATATATTTTGAAGTTGCATTTCCATCACTTTTTTCACTACAAGTTCCATTGATTTTCATTCGAAATCTGTCAAAATATTCTTTTTTGGTGGAATCTCAGTTGTCACTAAAAATTTCGGGCTAGGGCTAATATCCCTCTTGCATACAACTTGAGTGCATGATCAAAGACCTTAAGACCCCCCCCTCTCTCTCTCCTGTAATTAATTTGAGTGTATAACTAAAAATTTCAACTCCATCCAAAACCTCACCTTCAACTCTTCCCCCGAACTTCAATTTCATCTACCTTCTCTCCTCTTGCAAACATCATATGGATAACAAAATGATTCAAAACCTTCATGGATAAGAATAGCATCAAAAATCTTTCTGTGTTCAAAAAAGTGTCCAAAGGGTTGAGGGATTGGTGCTTCCCAACCTAACTACCAAATGAAAATTTTAAGGTCTAATGAGACTTTATCACAATTCTTTCACCAACTTACTATACGGATATTATGGTAAAGTGGTCAAAAAAATGAAATCAACTAGGATTTTCATAAAATTGATAGGATAGCTAATTTCCCGAGCATACTTGCTAGAGTTTTTCAATAAAACTAAAAGAACACTACCATATTGAAGCTAGGGTTTATATAGAAACTATCCCCATTAACTTCCCCTCCTTTTGTCAAGACTTCCCCATCTTTATCTCATTGTTTGTGGGTTTTACTCCGCATCTATATCTCAAATCAGTGAATAAATTGATGTAGGCAAAGCCCCCCTGCATTCCCGATTCCCATTTTGGTTGTTCGGTCCTTGCATGGCTTTCCCAGTTCCTTTGCTTTGGGCTGTTTGGTTCCTCTGCCTGTCCCGATTCTTCCCCCAACATTGTCCGTTCATTGGTTGTTTCCCGCGTGCCCCTTCGTATGCTGCTCCAAGTGGTGGTCTTTTGGCTTTTTACCTCCCTCTGCCTTATTGGTTTAAGTGTGCAGATGTTTAGTTCCCTTTCTTTACATATATATATTGGGGCTGTTTTGTGGCATTTAAAAGAGAGATTATGGATGATTTTTTGAGCATGAAAACCTGAGGGTTCTTCTTTGATAGCTTGCGAGCTATGTCCCCCTTTCTTCTCTCCTCTCTATAACTTCGTCTCGGGCTTCTTATCTACTTATTCTCTCCACAAGTTTCCACGTCATTTGTATCTTTCTTTTCAATCAATGAAAAGCTTTTAGGTGTTTTTATGTTCTGAGATATTGTTTGTCATGTGAGTTGTATGTGTTGTCCGTTCGAAAATATATAAAAGTTTTTAAGTATTGTTAAGTCCTTTTATTTCAAGTTGTAAGGTATCATGCGTGTGTTTCATGTTGTGTCCTTTTTATTTGTTATTGTTAGGTTTCGTGTGTTATTTTGTGTTAATTATTGTCATTCCGAAAGGAAGACGTTTAGCTTTTGCAACCATAGCTTCCTATAAATTTTGGTTGCATCATTTTGGTACCAGAGCCTAGGTTTTGATGTCTTCCTTTCTATTTCAAAAAAATTAAAA
>NW_021319943.1:565345-608057 GCF_001605985.2 Dendrobium catenatum | reverse complement strand
AAGCCTGAGCTGGGCGGTTCATTTTGGGCAGCCCACTAGTGGGTTTTGTTGGTCTTTTGGCTTGCTTTAAGTAAGGAATAGAGGGAGATTTCTAGGGTTATGCAAGATTTGAGTTTTCTCTTAGCCTCCTTAGTTTCTTTCTCTTGTTTTTTCTAGGGTTTGTAGTGGGAGACTTGTCCTTCTCGAAGTGGACAAATTGTATCTTGTTTCTCTTGGATTTTGAATGCAAATGTTCTTGTTCTTCCTCTCATCCCTCTTGTGTTGATTTTTTCTTGGATTTGGAGGAGAAATTTCATCTTGAAGGAAAATTAGGGCAAACCCTAATTTGTGAAACCTAAGGCGTATCAAAATCTTTTCCTAATCTCTTATTTCCTTAGTTACCTTACTTTGTGGCTTAATGGATTCATATGGAGCATGTTAATTAAAAAAAGATAGAGCTTGTTAATTGATCTCCCCTAAAACCTAGTAATCTTAGAAAGTTGAATGAGTGGAATTTCTCAAGGTGACTCATCTCAGTGTTAATCTAGGGATATCTTGTTGAAAATCATTCATGCATGCACATTAGATTAAATTGATTGTTCTACGTTTTTAACTCTCATGCATGTGATTTAGCCTAAAGCTCGTGTCACCGTTCTTTTTATTTTATTTTGTCGTTCAAAATCACTTTAGGATATAATTATTGTGCTCTAAAAATTAAACGTGCAAATTGATAAAGTAACTCATCTTCACATGTACGTTTTACATCACTTCCGCTCTGTGATTGGTTTGTCAATATTATTCCATTTCTTCCTAGGGTGATAATGTTTGCACATCTGCTTATTTTGCTTTTGCCATTTTAGAGGTCAAGGGCATGACTTGAATTTGGGCGGTGTGGGTCTAGCATAGAGAGGAGAGGCACGAGATGGGAGTGTTTTTTTATTGATATGATAGATCACTCACAAAACTGTATTCGCTCATGCGCATCAAAATTGTGTCTTCTTCTCACGTTTGAATGAGATTTTCAATTTTTTTGTCATGTGTTGTTCCAACAATATAATTGTTTATCTGAGCAGATTCTGATGTTCTAGATGCATTTGGGATGTCTGTTTCGCAAAGAGGTGCTATATAGGATTGACTTTCATCCTCTGTTGATGCATTTTGAACAACATTTGTGCGACCTCATGTTCATTGCTCTCCATTTTGGTTTCACTTGATCAAATAGCCTTGTAATAATTATTTAGGTCAACAAGGCTTTCACCTCAAATCTAGAAAGTCTTCTTGGATGATATAACCCTAGTTGTTGACATTGATCTATCGCTTAAGTTAGGTCGACTACCTCTATTTACTAAGTAAACTAAGGTCCATGAAAAACTTAGATGATAGAGTCATATGATTTTGATCGTGTTTGATGTGAAACTACGAGGAGTTACTTTGGAAATTAAAAAAACAATTGAACAAAACTTTGCTCACGACAAATTATTGCTTGAATCTAAAAGAGAGTAAGAATTTAAAGAAATTGACTTGCTTAGGCCAAAGAAGTGCTTTTGATGCAAACAGTACACTCCAATCAAAATTCTTAATAAATAGTAAAGATTACATGTTCGTAACAAAATCCATCTTTTAATAAAGAGAGGTCACCTTGAGTACCACCTCACTCATGCACTCCTTGGGTTTATCGGTGGAAGGCGAGTCCAATGAAGAATGATAGTACCACTAGGAAGATGGCGCCGAAGGTCTTTGTTGATGGAGAAGTTGTCACGGATGAAGAAGGGGTGGATCTTCCGATGAGAAGCCAAGGCATCTTGGGTTTTTGGAGATCGATCGTTTCCGCTAAGCAGTAGAGGATGCGCTTGACGTATCTTTTCACAGTTTCGTTGTACTCCCAATCAGGATCGTAGAAGGGGGAGAGAAAGATGTCGATCTCCCCACGGTCGTTGTAAGCAAAGCCGTGATCAACTACGGGATCGGCCATGCATCATAAGCATGAGAATGAGAGAACACAAGAAAGAAGAAGAACGAGAGAGACGGCGGTGGGTAGGGAGGCTGGCGGCTTGAAGGCGTGGAGAGGGGCTAGGGTTTGAAAGAACTTAGGTTAAGTAAGGTGGAGGTGTTCTAATCTTAAAATCTGAAAATAATTTCAGGTTTTGAATAAAATTGGAGGGAATTAATTTGAAATTTGGATTTCAAATTAATTACAATTAAGGGCCTTTAATGAGCATTAATTGGGAGGGGGGCAAGCATGGGGCCGGTGGCATGGAGAGAGAGAGAGAGGGGGGGCAAGCATGGGGCCGGTGGCATGGAGGGAGAGGGAGAGGGGTTTTAATTTGAAATTTGATTTCAAATTAATTATAACAATTGCATTGATTGGGGATTAATGGGGAAAGCCATGCATGTGGCCGGCGACATGTAGATGGGAGAGGGAGAGAGGTGAGGATTTAAAAGCTTCTTTATTTAGCTTTCAAAAAAAAAAGAAAAGGAAAATTAAAACTCATTCAATTTAAAATTAAATTGAATGAGCTTTAAAACTTTTCAAATATGGCTTTGATAAATTAGGAAAGAATTTGAAATTTTAAAATTTGAATTTCAAATTGAGGAGTTCTCTTCCTAAAATCAAGGCAGATTATTTAGGTAGGTGATGATGATGACATTAACCATCATTAATGGTGGATGGCCACTAGGGCCGGCGGCATGGTGGTGGGGTTTAGGAGAATTCGGTTGGGGAAGGATAAGGTTAAACCGGTGGTGGAGCTTGAGGAGGGATTGGATGGTGTAGGTTAAGATCTTGGTGGTGGAGTAGGAAGGAGTGACGGATGGAGTAGGGAAAGGAAATGAAGGAGAATACAAAGAAGATGAAGTTAAACTAACCACGAGTCGTGGACTCTTCCAACGATTGGTGGGCCTTGTACTTGCTCCCCTTGTGCTCACTCTCCCTTCTCTCTAACTCTCATGCAAGAAAAGAAGTAGAAGCAAATAATTTCAGGATTTGAGTAGATTTGAAGGGAAATTAATTTGAAATTTGATTTCAAATTAATTTTAACAATTGCATTGATTGGGGATTAGTGGGGAAAGCCATACATGTGGCCGGCAGAGAAAAGGAAAATTAAATCAGATTCAATTTAAAATTAAATTGAGTGAGATTTAAAACTTTCCAAATATGGCTTTGATAAATTAGGAAAGAATTTAAAATTTCAAAATTTGAATTTCAAATTGAGTTCCCTTCCTAAAATCAAGGCAGATTATTTAGGTAGGTGATGATGATGACATTAACCATCATTAATGGTGGATGTCCACTAGGGCCGGCGGCATGGTGGTGGGGTTTAGGAGAATTCGGTTGGGGAAGGATAAGGTGAATCCGGTTGTGGAGCTTGAAGGATTGGATGATATAGGTTAAGATCTTGGTGGTGGAGTAGGAAGGAGTGATGGATGGAGTGGGGAAAGGAGATGAAGGAGAATACAAAGAAGATGAAGTTAAACTAACCACGAGTCGTGGACTCTTCAAACGACTGGTGGGCCTTGCACTTGCTCCCCTTGAGCTCACTCTCCCTTCTCTCTAGCTCTCATGCAAGAAAAGAAGTAGAAGCAAATAAAATTTCATTGATCATTCATAAAAAAAAAAACAACATATGAGACCACTATATATAGGTCCCTACTCATGAAAAGAACAAGTACAAGATTTCCCTTTGGGCTAATCAAATTTAATTAAATTAAAATCAGGGTCTAATTTGAGTTGATTTTGCCTCGACGACGATCGATTGGGTCGATCGAGCATGATCGAGCCTAGTCGGGCTCGATCGGGGTTGGGTCGACATGAAAATAAACGTCAACAAGGGTAAAAACGAAAAACGACAATAACTAAATAACATATCATGAAAACTGAATCAAAAGTAGAGGCGTTGAATCATGGCCGTAGATCTGCGATTTCTTCGTCGATTCACATGTCAGTAGCGTCTGTCGATGTCCTCTTCAGTGTTTGTCATAATTCTCCCAATTGTTCTCTTTGATATGATAGGAGTAAATCTCTCTCCTCAATAAAAAATTTTGTTGCTGAAAGCAATGCATTGTAAAGGCTATAGACTAGCCTTAATCAAAAGTTCCCTTTCATTATTGAGAGGAATACATAATTATATAGGCTTGCACCGAAAGGAAACATCAAATTTGATCATAAAGTGGGGCCGGTGGCATGGAGAGAGAGGTAGAGGGGTTTTATGCCAAACCTGAAATTATTTTCAGGATTTGAGTAGATTTGGAGGGAAATTAATTTGAAATTTGATTTCAAATTAATTATAACAATTGCATTGATCGAGGATTAATGGGGAAAGACATACATGTGGCCGGCGGCATGTAGGTGGGAGAGGGAGAGGTGAGAATTTAAAAGCTTCTTTATTTAGCTTTCAAAAAAAAAAGAAAAGTAAAATTAAATCAGATTCAATTTAAAATTAAATTGAATGAGATTTAAAACTTTCCAAATATGGCTTTGATAAATTAAGAAAGAATTTGAAATTTCAAAATTTGAATTTCAAATTGAGTAGTTCTCTTCCTAAAATCAAGGCAGATTATTTAGGGAGGTGATGATGATGACATTAACCATCATTAATGGTGGATGGCCACTAGGGCCGGCGGCATGGTGGTGGGGTTTAGGAGAATTCAGTTGGGGAAGGATAAGGTGAATCCGGTTGTGGAGCTTGAGGAGGGATTGGATGGTGTAGGTTAAGATCTTAGTGGTGGAGGAGTAGGAAGGAGTGACGGATGGAGTGGGGAAAGGAGATGAAGGAGAATACAAAGAAGATGAAGTTAAACTAACCACGAGTCGTGGACTCTTCCAACGACTGGTGGGCCTTGCACTTGCTCCCCTTGAGCTCACTCTCCCTTCTCTCTAGCTCTCATGCAACAAAAGAAGTAGAAGCAAATTAAATTTCATTGATCATTCATAAAAAAAAAAATACAACATATGAGACCACTATATATAGGTCCCTACTCATGAAAAGAACAAGTACAAGATTGCCCTCTGGGCTACAATAACAAAACAACTCCACAAAGGGTAAAAACGGAAAACGACAAATAACTAAATAACATATCATGAAAACTGAATCAAAAGTAGAGGCGTTGAATCATGGCCGTAGATATGCGATTTCTTCGTCGATTCACATGTCAATAGCGTCTGTCGATGTCCTCTTCAGTGTTTGCCATAATTCTCCCAATTGTTTTCTTTGATCTGATAGGAGTAAATCTCTCTCCTCAATTAAAATTTTTGTTGCTGAAAGCAATGCATTGTAAAGGCTATAGACTAGCCTTAATCAAAAGTTCCCTTTCATTATCGAGAGGAATACATAATTATATAGGCTTGCACCGAAAGGAAACATCAAATTAGATCATAAAGTCCTTTATGATGGAAAAATCACTAGGTATTAACTTATCTAATTTCCACTCCATCTTTTAAAAATCAGTTCGAAATCGCTTGATTTTGACAAGGTGAACTGAGGTTTTAGAGCCCACAATTTATAGTCTTAGCTTTGTGGTAATATTCAGATTTGGGTCATAGCTATAATGTAATTGCATTATTATAATCTGACTAAGTACTTGTCAGGGAGCATGCTTCTCATCATGTGATTTTAGGATAACTGAATAGCCATGCAAGACATTATTTCAACTGTCAAGACCCGACCCGGTGAGCTCGCATGGGCGAGGCGGGAACAAAGGTCGGACGGTAGGTAAAATTATCTAATCTCTAAATCTATCTCCATAATAATTTGAAAGAGCCTCTAAACATCAAATTTTGAAAACACATAAACATAAAACTCAATAAATTCATAATTACCTTTCTTCCGGAGCACATCTCCTACGATAAACATTGCCGCCTCTTCTACTCATTTGATTAATTTAAGCTTACATGAAAATATTAACAACTAACATTAAGCTAAAGCTCAGTAAGTAATACACAATTCTAAACTACAGTAAACAAGGCAACTGTATAATATGCTGGATGTCAATTTCATATAAACATAACATAAAATGATTTCATACTAACATAACATTAAACATATCATAACATGAAGCCATATTTTTCATTTCATTATACTTAGCATTCTCTTTTCGTATATAATACAACTGTCACATGAGCCACCGTCTAATACCATAAAGGTACTCCTTTATCATTTCCTTTTCCATATCCTTTACCATTTTATCGTGCACGAGTACAGCGTCCCCAGCTAGTACCATCAGGGGGTGAGCTCCATTATTTCAACATGCACATACAAACATTCAAATAACATTCATATCATCTCATTCCATATAACATAAGCTTTATCATATAAGACCATAAAATGTACATATAATTTGTATGATCATTCATTTGACAACAATAAAGAATTTGACAACAATAAAGGATAATGATTTCATATAACTTGAGGGTAACAAAAGTATTACTGAAATAAAGAACCGTGCATACTTACAAAAGTTTAGAAATTGATTTCTCTTGCCAGTCCTTCTTCCTTCGATGTCACCACGATTAATCACGTATAAGTATCAATTTTTCATTTTAAAATCTACAAACTAAACTTAAAACAAAATTCTCCTTCTCTTTTTAAACTACTATAGTTCTCTCTTTCTCTCACTCACTCTCATTTTCATAATTACAAACATATGAATTTAATTTGCTTAATCATTTATCAAAATTCCCCTTACCCAACATTAACCTTAATTCCTAATCATTAATATAAAGAAACCATTAACATAAATAAACATTGAATCTTAATTCTTTTTTATCAAATGACATGAATATCATTATCATAAATCTATGTTATTAACATTGACGAATGTCATTAACATAAATCTTTAATCTATTATTAACCTAAACTTTAATTAACATTAAGGTAATTATTTTCGGATTTATTAATATTAAAAATTATGGAAATATCATTTTGTGAGAAAAACTCAATTTATACCCTTAGAAACCCTCTTAGGACTCTTAGGAACTAAATTTGTAAAAGCATTTTCTAAAATTTCAACTTTAGGGAAAAACCCTAAATTTCTAACTCCACATTTTTTTTAAAGAAAAACATCATTCTCATGCACAAAATCATCTCTTAAACAAATCCAAACATTTTCTTAAAGAAAAACAAAGTTTCCCCTCAAACCCTAGATTTTTATTTTAAGAAAACTTTGAGAGGAAAGGAGGAATACATAAATAAAGCATACCTTAATCTTCCTCTTATTCTCCTCTACAATTTCCCTAGCTTTCTTCGCCGGAAAACTTACCGGAGAAGTCGCTGGAGCTGCCGCCCTTCGCCTTGCGTGCGTCCGCCCTCTCCCTTCCCGCTCCTCTCGGTTTCGGCCGCACGGATCGAATGAGGGACCGAATAGAATTCGGTCCCTTAAAGCTTTGGTGGTTTAGGGATTTTGCAATTGACCATTTTACCCTCACTTAAACATTCCAAGCAATAATAACCTCTAAGGGTATTATTGGTATTATGAAACTTATATGAATTTTAATTTCTAATTTAAACAAAATTATCTATAAGTTTTATATATCAAATTGTTCAGAATTTTTCAAAATTATTTCCATCGAAATTCGACAAACTTGAATTTTTCACTTAAAGCTCGTCGCGGCGCTTTGAAAAGCGTGCGAGGTCTAAAATGGCATTTTTTCGGGTTTTACATCTACCCATCTCAATGGCCCAAAACATTAAGGCGCAATTTAATTGTTGACAGAGGACCAACATATTCTAATGAATTTCAAGACACCAAGCCAGCTGTTGAATAAACTAACATAGCCCATTGAAGTATTTGCTAAAGTTGTTCCTACTTATATTGTGCTCAAGTAAGCTTTTTTTATGTTGTATCCATTCCGATGAAGGCATATACTCGAATGTTCCTTAATCGTTTTTCTGAATCTTGAATTTTTTTATGCTGGTTTCGAGGTTATGGGTCTTTAGTTCTCGCAACTTGCTTCGGCAGTTCTTGTACAACCATTTTCATTCAGGTCTAATGCCTTTCTAGTTCTACGTTACCATAATAACATTGAATGTTATTTATAAACTTTAAAGAATGAACCAGAGAAATAATTTTCTGATGTTTTAGTGAAGTTTTTAGCATGAGTATATTTCATGCAATTATTATTAGCACAACTGGGATATAGTGCAAGTAGGCTGAGTTAGCATTCTCTGTGTGTGTTCTTATCTCTTTCATTTTTTGCCAAGTTCGTATCCTTTCCTTCCATTTCCGATAGAGGTTTCCTTTTACTAGCCCATTTGCTTATTCATTGATTGGTTGTCTTAAAATGTATTTGTCACTGTTCTCCTGAAGTATTGGCTGTAAGATAAGATTTGTGATGATTTTTAAATGTTAGAAAATATATTTATGATAATTTATTTAAATCATTATGTATATTATATATAGTTTTTCTTCATTTAATGTTTCTTCTAAATTTTTTATATCTGGGATGATAAGATTTGGTGCCAGTGGTCAACTTGTGCATGCTAGTAAGAAATTTGATAGAAAGAACGTTGTGAATTTTTATCATGTGTTTCAGATAACATTCCTTTTTAAGGGTCGGGGTCTGACAAGCTTGAAACATTTGTAGGATCTTGACGCTTTCTCAGCATCAATAATTGTGAGCATGGCATTCTCTTTTATTCCAGCATCCTTTGCAGTTTTAATTGTTAAGGTAATTTCTTTTATTCTATTTGAAACATAGGTACAAGTTCACAAAATTTTTTTACTATTACTTTTCCTATTTTATGCCTATTTTACAGTTATTTTATTATGTTGCATTTATACCTTTTTTAGAGTTATTTTATTATGTTGCATCTATTTTTGCTGTGAGGTATATCATTATATTGCTAATTCATGTGTTTTAGGCTTTAAATATATTTGATTGACCGGTAATGAATGAAGATCAAGATGTGTTAGTGTTAAAAGATTACATATCTTTGGGCCCTATTATAAGAAAAAAATGTAAAAAAAATTACAAGAGAAAACCAGGAAAGTTTATCTAGTTGGATTAAAGCTTTATGTCGAACATGGATATTATTTTATAAGTAATCCGTCTTTGTCTTAATACAAAATAGTCCTTAATTTTTCAGATAATTGGAGAACACTCGATTTTCTCTTCCACGCTTTTTTTCTTTCATGATGTTCCGAAGCCCTCGCTCTTACCTTTGTTGCTAGTGATCCCATGCAATACCACGGTGCATCTCTACACCTATGCTGCATGTGGCTGCTTCCTAGTGCCCACCTCGAGCTTTCATGCCCTTGTATAAAGATATTTAATATAATAGGATGCAACCCTCCACAATCAGCTATCCCATTCCCCAAGCCTCCAAAACACACACTCTAAAGAAGATGGCTTTATGGAACTTGCATGAATTATGGGCTTCAAAAATTGTGCCCCGCTTTGTTATTGAGTTTCAAAATTTTTAATAGATAAATTGAATATCATATAAGGCACTACATTGAAATTTATCCCTCTAAGTAGGACTTAATGATTTGGTCCATTGTCATAAGCCCAAATTCTTATGATTAATTACTTATCTTGATTGAGAGAGAGATCTTTTGATTAAAACTAATCAGCATGCTCTATATCAATTTCTTCTTAATAGCAATGAATTTATTTAGGGTGAAAAAAAAATCATTAGCTTAGAGTTGATGAACCCAATCAAGGTTCAAATGTTTCTCATCATTTCAGGTTGTTTTGGATTTAGGTCTATGTAGTCAACTAAAGTAGTCAACCTAAAATAACCAGAGGATTCTTGTTTCCAAAATGGTTTGCATTGTATAAGAGGACCTTATAAACATGTGGAAGCTTACTGAAGAGGTCAATTTTAGATTACCTTAGCTAATAATGGGCTTTGTGCCTTCTCATGTACACATCATGTGATGTGAAACAATCATGCGAAAATTGGTTTGAAGTAAGAGCTTGCACGCTTAACTTTATGAGCAGCAATAATTATACTCATTATGGATTTAAACGGCAAAATAAACAATAAGGTGATAAAACAAGCTTAGGTTAATTCACATGAATAGAAGTTAAGTTCAAAAGATAGCCAGCTTAATCCGACATTGCATACATGGATAGTTCCAACAATAAATTCCAATACTAACAATAAGATTAGTCTAAGAAAGTTCCCTCACACAACTCTTATAATTACTAGGCTTTAGCGGAGAAGAGATTAACATAAGCTTCATGAGTCTACTAAGACCACAATTGAGAAGCAACTTCGAAGATAAAAGAGTCGGGGGAAGAGTTTACCCAAAGAAAAGAGAGATGCGAGCTCCGGGTAAGTTGTTGGAAGGTTGAAACAAAAGGGTACAGCAGCCACGAGCCTTTTGGATGTTGTTAGACAGCAATATGGAACTCCGGAGTGGCGAGACAGCTACAAGGGACTATGTATATAACTGGACAGCAGCTTTAAGCTCTCCGAACAGTTCAGGACAGCCACCTACAAGGCCTAGGGACACCTTTGGACAGCTGTTGTGGACGTTTGGGGTTTTCTGGACAGCCATTTGGTGATTGACGAAACTCTGGGCTGCAAGGAAAGTCTCTTGGGAATGCAGGACAGCAAGGTTAACCTGCTGTAATCCTTGGACAGCAGTTAGGAGCTCTCCAACGGGGAGAAATCTTGAAGAAAAAGAGGGGTGGCCAAGGAGAAAAGGGGAAGGGGCTGGCCGGCGGCATTAGGAGGGAGAGAGAGGAGGAGGTGGTGGTTTAATTGCTTGCCTTGTCATTAATTCTCAATTAAAATGGATTGGAGGGAAAAATAGGCTCAATTTGAATTTGAATGGGGCTTAATTTGAGGAGTTATTAAGGGAGTAATAATGGCTAGAATTAATGAGAGAGAGGGATGAGTGGCCGGCCATGTGGAGAGGGGAGAGGCTTGAGATTTAAGTAGGTGGGGACCACTAGTAATTAATCAAAATCTGAATTAGTTGCCTCATGTAACTCCCTAATTTGAATTAAAATTAGGAGGGAATTTGGATTTCAAAAGATTGTAACTCCCCTTGATTAATTTCCTAATTTAATTTGACTTAATTAGGCAAGTCATTAATGAGGGAAATTCAAAATTGGAGGAGGGAGAGAGGGGCCGGCGGTAGGGACTCATGGGTGGTCGGCGGCTAGGGATCTTGCAGGAGGCCGGCGGGCTGCAGGGTGGAGGGTTGGCCAGCGGGAGGAGCTTTACAGGCCGGCGGGTTGAGCCTTGCAAGCCGGCGGCCGGGATGGCTCCAAGGGGATCGGCGGCAACAAGAGGGAAGGGAAGAGCTAAAATCTGAGAATTTTCGTTGCTATGATTCCACTTACCTCTTTATCTTCCAAGATCGAATCTCAACACAATAAAATTGGACGAAATCTAGAACTCACAAAGAGATCTAGTTTCTCCTTTGAACTCACTAAGAGATCTAGGAGAAGTGCACTCACAAAGAGAACAAGTAGTAAATTTCATTTCATCAAAAACTAACTATTACATAAGAAAAGAGCCATATATAGGCTTTCAAATGACAAAGAAAACAAAAGTCTAAAATGCCCCTTGGGCTATAATAGCGACTAACTTCCTATAAGGGCAAAAACGGAAAAACATAAAATCAAATAAACTACTACATAAAATGACAAAAAAAAATACAGCTCATGATCGTGGCCGTCGATCTTCGATGTCCTCATCATCATGACTTGTAGCTCATAAACTCAACCATTGGGAAACATTGAAGCATTTGTTGTAATCATAAAATAATGTTGTTGTCATGTTTTGATTAGAGGGCACATGTAACAGCTTTAATGTGGTAAGATTTTTAAATGTGTTCATATAGATATATTTGATATGAAATTACGTCTTTGAGTATTTTTGTCAAACTTTAAGTTTTTTTATCCTTTGCAAATTGGTGTAGACGATGGGTAGTTTGCTCCAAGTGTAATGCTATCCTTTATAAGTAAAAGCCTAAAATAAACCCTCGACTTTAAGTCTGTCCAATTTCATCTCAAATTCCACAATGACTCTATATACTTTCCCGACTATTAGAAAATGTTCCAATTTAGCCCCTATGTTAGATTTTTCATGAATTTTAAAAGATGGCACAAGTGCTCGTTTTTCTTGGTGTATTTTAGTAAAATGGCTTTCTTTTCCTAAATAGTTTGCCTTCACGCTATATTCCCACGCAAATTTGCTGGAGACGTAATGAGGAATCTCTGTTAGCACTAATGACATGCTACTGCAAGATTGCCAAAGATTGTGAGCGACACTAAATGACGAATGCATGATCGATGAGGAGACGAAGAATGCAAGCGGTTGTGTGAGAAATGGTGTTGCTACAAGACCGATGATGTGAGCGGTATTGTGAGATGAAGGGACTGCAAGCGGCGTTGCAAGACGAAGGGCTCACAAGCGGCGCTGCGAGGTTCATGTGGAGATGGAGATCATGTTATTTCCAAAAATCCATGTTCTTTCCACAAATGTCACCTGTTGCGAGATCGATGAGGATATGATGAGGGTTTTTGTGAGTTCTTTCCATAGAAACACTTCTTTATTTATTTGTATTTTATTCAACTAGAGGAGGCTAATGGTTTCTTTCACTGTTCTATGATGAACAAGCTGCCAACCGAAGGTTATTTTGGGCGTGCGGTTGGAGAAGGTTTGTCCCAATTTTGAGAGAATCAAGAAAAAATAGATGAAGAATAGATTTCTTTTAATAATGTTGTGGATCCTTTGGCATTTGTGTTGTGTTATGTTTCTTTTTTTTTTTCATTGAAGTTTATTTGCATTCCTATTAATTTTTTGCGTGCAATATAGCTTGAAATCATTCAAGGTGATTGAGAGAAGTGCCATCGACTATCAACATGAATGTTTTTGGAGGGTGTGTTGTTTTATTGGTTTTTTTCATTGATAAGAAGGGACTTCTATTTATTTTGTTTGCCACCCTTGAAGTTTGTAGGTGAGTATGTTTATGATCGTGTATTGCTCAATGTGTTTTAGCCATCAAACAGGAAATGATGGATCATATGCAATAGTTTTCGAGTAGCTTGGTGACTCCAATTCTTGCAACTAATGGTTTGTCTAAACCTACTACTATTAATTTATCATATGTTGATGATAAGGTTGTAGAAGAAGATGAGCGGAGTTGTTATCATAATGATGACTAGGATGAGGATTACAGTATAACTTATTAGATGATAGTGAATAATTTGTAGATAATGATTATGAGATTTATGAGGATGATGAGTTATTTAAAAACAAAGTGGATTCTTTTGTTGATTTTGTTGGCACTACAAAGGAGAGAAAGGAGAAGATTGGAGTTAAAAATTAAAATTTAAATGAAATGTTGAAGAGAAATATTTGTGAAATTAATTGTATGAATTCAATTGATGACATTGGTGTTTAATCCTAAGTTTGATTGTGAGAAGCAGAAGTTTGAAGTGAGATTATTATGCAGTAGTAAGGAAGAATTTAAAGATGTGCAGAACTGGTCAACTGCTAATGGAAAGTAATAAAGTTCTGAATAGATAATCTAAAGTTATTTGCATGAGACCTAACCATCCTTTTCTCCTCTACATGTCAAAGTATGAACAAATTCATTCATGGTAGGTTTCATGGAGCTATCATAACAAGACATTGTTATAAGTAATTATAGCCATGAAATTTGTTAACAAAATTAGAATTAATCCACATTGCAAGATAAAATTTTTCTGAGGAGAAGTTATTGACAAATAAAATGGAACTTGGAATAGGTTCTCTTATAGAAAAATTAATGGAATTAATAGATATGATTCATAAAAAGATAAATATTATATACATTCCAGAAACTAAATATGTTAAAGAGAAGACTAAAGAGATTGATTGTATAGGATTTATACTATAATATTCAGGTAGGAGTCGTACTATAAATATTCTAGGTGTGATTATAGACAAGAGTCTGAAAGATAATTTTGTAGAAATTAATAGAATTGGAGATAAATTATAACTTTAAAGATTTTGGTTGATGCTAATATTGTTAATATTATAAGTGCTTATGCTCTTCATGTCGGTTTGGATATTTATTTAAAATTAAAATTTTGGATGACTTAGAAGAATTAATACAAATAATACTTCTTGAAAAAAGAGTTATATTGGAGGAGATTTAAATGGACATGTTGGTAGAGTAGTGGAAGATTTTAAAAACATTCATGATGGATATGAGTCTGAAATGATTTATGAATGTTGTAGGATCATATTAGATTTTGCTTTGACTTATGTTTTATAATTACTACTATTTTATTTAAGAAAAGAGATAAACATCTCATCACTTATAAGAATATATATACTAAAACTCAGATTGATTATTTTCTTATAGAAAAAATAGGTCGTTTAAATTGAAAAGATTGTAAATTTATTCCGAGTGAAAATTTATGTACTTAATATCGCTTATTAGTTTGGACTTTAAGTTGAAGGGGTAAAATTGGAAAAATAAAGTAAAATATTATCCGAGGATTTGATATAGACATTTAAAAAATTACTAATAAAAATATTTTTAAGAGTATGATTTAAGATCTGTAGATTTTAACTGTGCATGAGAAAATTAATGTTATGTGAAAAAAAATAACTAGTGATATTAAAAATATTGCAATGTATGTACTTGAAGTATCAAAAGGAAAAACTTCTAATTGTAAATATTAAAATGTGTAAGAAAAGATAAAAATTAAGAAGCTTTGTTATAAATTTGTTTAGATGTAAAAGTTTAAAAAATTTGAAAAGATTTAAAGGTAACTGTAAGTAGTTTAAAAAAATAATATGCGATGTAAATAATTTATTCTTTAATCATTTATGTAGTAGATTAGATAGTAAGGTGGCCGAAAGATGTGTATATAAAATAGTAAAATAAAGAGATAGAAAAAGGATTTATGATGCAGGACTACGTATGCTGATGTAGACAAAGGGGGGGTCAACACATGTCCAAAATAATTTAGATTTTGGCTTCCCTTGAGTCTACTAGCTCAATCCAATTGAGCTAGAATTTTAGCTCATTTATGAGCTAGGCTTTAGTTCATTTATTGAACTAGAGGTTAGCTCATTATTAGCTATGAATTTTAGTTCATATTTATCATTATTTAAATGCACTTTTATTATAGTTTTTAATGTCTTAAAAGTTGTCTCTTGGATTTCCAAAATATGGCTTTTGGGAATCCAAGATAGTGTTTAGTCTTCCCATGTGTAGCTCCTTGAATTCCACCATGGGAAGTTGTTTTATGTGTATGCCTCTTGGGATCTCACGGCTGGCTCTTTCTTCCGTGCGGTTCCTTCGGTTCCCGCGGCTGTGGCTCTCGGTCCGTGCGGTTCCCTTCGTCTCCCGTGGCCGTCTCCTTGGTTCCTGGTTTGGGTGTAAACCGAGAGCTTTGGGGGGAGATTTCTATGCTTTTAATTATGTGTTAATTAAGTGTTTGTGACCTTTTGTATTCCCCTTTCATACCTATAAATATGAGGGGTTATGTAATGTTTTGAATAGTTGAATGAAATTTGATTTTTGGAAAAAATCAGTTAACCTGCGGGTTGCTCGGAAATCCTGCGGGCTCTTTCCAACCTTCTTTTCTCATCCCCTCCGGAAATCCTGCGGGCTATTTCCACCCTTTCTTCTCGGGCTTCTAATCTCTTCGTCTCTCCGCAAGTGCCACTCCACCTGTATCCTTCTTCTCAAAGTGCAGCAACTTTAGGGTGTCTGTCGAGTTGTTTGTAAGTCGTCGTCTTAGTTTTTTTTTTATTTGGTTGTTTTTATAATTTGAAATATAAGAGTTTGTTCTTCCCTTTAGTTTGTTCGTCTCTTTTCTATTCTTTTCTCTATTTTCGTCGTTAGAAGTCTGTCGTGTCTTTTGTGGGCGAAGGGTATAGGCTCCCTATATCTTTTGTCTGCATCATATGCAATGCTTAATTCAGTTGGACTTGCACAACTTATGATTATAATAATTCAAGAATAAAGCTACGAGCAAATTCAAACATCGAAATAAAATATTCAGTGGTTATCCGATTCGGCTTAAAATCACATGATGAGAGTTTGAAGCTTCCAAAATAAATAGAAAATAACAAAACCCGTAGTAGTAGTTTCAAGTTAATCCCTAATCTAACAATGAGAACTAGGATGCATTGAAAGTACGCTCAAATGCTACGGTTACTAAGCTTAAGCAAGAGAAGTTGGAAAGTTTTGTTAAGGAGAGGTGGAGATCCTCCACTCGACGCCTTTGAAATATTCGTCGATAGCCTCTACCAAGTATATCAATGTATGCTCCAAGTAATCCTCGACGGTAAAATCAACTCTTGGGTTCACGTCGAAGAAAGTAGACTGTAGGATGTCTACGTAGCCGTCTTCGTCCCAAGTTATGCCGTAGTCAGTCTCCGGATCTGCCATTCATGGGTGATGGCAAGCAAGATCTTTTAGTACTTGATATGCCTCTTGAGTCGTTAGCAAAAGAAGTTTCTTTTTGAAAGGGAAGAGGAAGTAAGCTCCTAAACCTCTTTCTCTTTATATCTGAAAACAGTTTCAGATTTCTTACAAAAATCTGAGATGAATCTCCAGATTTTAGTAGAATAGGATGTAGAGAAAATTGAGGGAGGAGTCAAGCCTTAATGGAGATGAGAAGGCTGAGAGTAAATGCCAAGCCTCAGGTTCTGCATTAGAAATTCCGTCTGGAGCAATTAGGAGAGAGGAGGGAGGCGGTGGATTAAGAGAGGCGGTGGGGCTTGATTCCAAAAAAAGGGAAAAGCATTAATTGAGCCAGAATTAAAGGAGTGGGGCTTGGGATCTTCTGTCAAACAAAATTCTCAGATTTGGAAATATTTCCAAAGAGAATAAATTGGTTTTAAAGAAGATTTCCTATTCTAAATCCAGGGGAAGGCCGGCGGCAGTTAATGGGAAAAAGGGTTTGAGATAATTTTTTTTTAATGTATGCTAGATTAGGATATATAAATTAGGAAAGAAGATTTTAAATCCTAATCAAATAGAAATTGATTTGAATGAGGTGTTAATACTTTTAGGCAATATTTTGAATTTCAAATAATTTGAATTTGAATTCAAATATACTCCTAAATATATGATGTAATCAAAAATTTGGGAGAGGGGCCCAAATTTTTTATCACAAAAAGAAAAAGGACTTCCTATATAAAAGAAGACACAAAATATCCAAAAAGAAGAGATGACTTAGAAATTTTAGAACAAACTATTACATTTCATATAAACGAACACTTTTATAAATAAAGACTTACAACTCTTAAAATTAAACGACTTACAAATAAAGACTCAAACAGGACACCCTAAACTTGCTTCACTTTGAAAAGAAGGATACAGATTGAGTGGTACTTGCGGAGAGACAAAAGAGATTAGAAGCCAAGACGAAGGTTGGAAAGAGCTCGCAAGATTTCCAGAGGGGATGAGAAAGAAGGTGGACAAAGCTCGCAAGCTTTTCCAAAGAAACCCGCAGGTTTATATTTTCCAAAAATCACATCATAACACATTTCTAAAACAGCCACAAACAACTCCTATTTATAGGCACAAAAGAAGGAATACAAACAACCACTAAAACTTAATTAAAAGCTAATTAAAATAGGAAGATATAAGGCCAAAAGACACCTAAAAACTGCAGTAGAAAACTGCATAGAAATCAGCAAAAGTCTCTTGGAATTCCTCCCAAAACAGCCACCAAATCAGTCCAAAAAATTGTCCAAATTCTGTCCAAAAATAGCCCCAAAATCTCTTCACGTTCTATATTAAATGAGGGAGATGAAAAGCCAACAATTACTCCAAGAAACAAAGCATCACAGCCACGAAAAACAGCCCAGGCGGAATCCGAAGAAGCACCCGCAAAAGCCAAGGAGGCCCGCACGGAACCGAAGCACCAAGGCACGGGAAAGGCCACCCAGCACGAAAAACCAGCAGCCAACCCATGAAACCAAGGAGCCATGGCACGGGAACCCAAGAGCCAAGCACGATAAACGAATAGACAAAGGGGGGAAGGAGAATAGACAAGATCAAATAAATAATGAGCTAATTTTTAGCTCCATAAATGAACTAAAAATCAGCACATAATGAGCTAACTTTCACTTGACATTAATGAGCTGGAGAAGTCAAAAATCAATTTTTTTAGGTTTGATTTGACTCCCCCCCCCCCTTGTCTACATCAATATATTAAGCCATATTATGAAATAAATCGGAGAGGAGGGAAAATCAAAAGAGGGGGAAGGGTGGAAGGTGGCCGGCGGCAACTAGCCTCAGACCGGCAGCTAAGGGGCTCGGATAAGACCTTGGCCGAAGGTAACAAGAGGGGGAGAAAGGGGCTCGGGTGAGGGACGTAACCTTGGGGTTGAAAGTGGAAGAAGGGAGGGGAACCAAGAGCCACCGGTGGTGGTGACTGTTGGGTACGAAGGGTGGCCTCTCCTAGGCTCCACCAAGATCTCTAACTCTCTCTCTCTCTCTCAAGCTCTCTCAGTAGCTCCAAGAAGACAAATGCAGGATAAATATCTCATAATCATTCATTCATTCATTAATCAAAATAGAGCAAAGTGGGGCTTTAAATAGCCTCATACAAATGACTCAAAACAAAAGACACAAATGCCCTTTGGGCTTACATACGACAACTCCCATAAGAGAGGTACAACGGGAAATAATAAAACACACCTAAGCAAATAACAAAATACATGAATAATAAAATACACAAATGACTCAGAAATATAAAGACTCGATCGTGGCCGTAGATCGGCGGCCACATCTCTGATAAACTTTCCATGATGATCTGATGTCCCCATCAATTTAGTTCAAATGAAGTGCTTTAAGGATGAAAATCAAAAGTTATTTTATTAGATTAGGATATTCAACATGGTGAATGAGATATTTCGATAAACTTTCCAATGAAGATTGTGAGAATACATTTGAATTTATTGATCTTAACACCCTAAATAAAAATAAAGGTTTTTATTTTTGTTGTGGTATTAGTAAAATCGAATTTAGAGAGGCTTTACGGAAAATGAATTTTGAAAACGTAGTTGGACCTGATGATATTTCAATAGTGGTATGAAAATGCTTATTGATAAAGGAATCTCTTGGCTTATTAAACTTCTCAATATTATTTTGAAGACTAAAAAATGTCAGATGAGTGGAGTGTATTCTTATTTTTAAGAATTAAGTTTATGCATATGATTGTGCGATTCATAGAGGAATTAAGTTAGTATGTCATACATTAAAATTATGGGGAGAGTAATTGGAGCATAGATTACGACATGATAGTAATGTTTCTCAAAATCAATTTGGATTTATGCCGAGTAGCTCTACTATTGAAGCTATACATTTATTGAGATGTTAGATGGAGAAATATAGAGAAAAATAAGGAGGATCTATATATAATATTTATTTATTTAGAGAAATCATATGATAAAGTTTTGAAAGAAGTGTTCTGAAGAATTATAGATAAGAAAGGAGTTAATAATGCTTATATTCAAGTCATTAAGGATATGTATGCAGTAGCTATTTCAGATGGATTACATCAAGGATCGGCTTTAAGCCAATATCTTTTTACTTTAGTCATGTATGTTCTTACTAGACATTTACAAGAGGATGTATCCTAGTTTATGCTTTTTGCTGATGATAATTTTTCTTGTTAATATGACTAGAGAGGGAGTTGAAGAAAAACTTGAATTATGGAGGTAAACTTTGGAGTCTAAAGGTTTTCATTTGAGTAGATCTAAAACTGAATGCATGGAATATAATTTTAGTAATAATAGATCTAGCGGTAAGATTGTGAATTTAGGTGATAAAGAGTTTATATTTTAGACATCTCATATCTATTGTTTAAAATAATGGTGAAATAGATGGTGATATTATTAGTTGAATTCAAGTTGGATGGTTGAAGTGGATGAATGCATCGAGTCTGTTGTATGATAGAAAAGTACCACTCAATCTTAAGGGAAAAATTCTATAAGATGGTGGTGAGACCTGCAATACTTTATAGAGGAGAATGTTGACCATTAAAAGTGAATCATAAAATCAAGTTAAGTGTTATACAGATGAGTATGCTCGGGTGGATAAGTGGTTTTACTCTTAGGGATAGAATGTGAAATGAGTATATATGTGAAAAGGTTGGAGTAGTTGTTGTGGCAGATAAAATTAGAGAGAGTCTCCTTAGATTGTTTGGTTACATAAAATGTCGGTCTTCTGATGATCCGGTTAGGAGAGTAGATGTATTAAATTTGACCTATTTTAATAAAGGTAAAGTTAGACCTTAAAAATTTTGGTTAGATAGTATTAGAAATAATCCTTTTTTTATTAGATGTAAATGAGAATCTGACTCTTAGGATATAATGGAGAAAAATAATTCATGTAGCCGACCACATATAGTGGGATAAAGGCTTGATGTTGTTGTTGTATTCTATCATGTGTGTGTATAGCCCGAAGTAATTTTCGTTAGTATTTGAAGCAATTTAATGATAGGATCTACTATGGTTGTGATATCCTAATAATTGAATCCATTTTAGGGGGTAAACTTATGGTATGTTATTTGATTTATTCTGAGGAACCCAGGATTATTTAAAATTCTTTTGGTTATGATTGAGTTAATGATTCCATTGTAGGAATAAATGCTCAAATTATTTTTTATTGTCTTGCATGAATCATGGCACTGGAAACATTGCTGACTCTACATACTTATTTTCTAAGGATTGAGATTGTGGATTTAACCATTTACTTTTAGATTATGTCAACTTTATATCTTATATAAATTAGATCTCAAGATTGGGACTCAGGAAATTTTTTCCTGACTCATTATATTAGTAGTTTCAAGTTCAGGAACCTATTTGGATATCGAATAACACGCCACTTAGATATTCACTTTGATTTTAAAGGGTTCTGTTTTGAGTTTTTCTGTAAGCATGAGCCCCATGGTTAATTACCTCTCTCAATAACAAGAGAAATTTTTTGATTGAGGTCATTTAAGAGGCTCTAAATGTCTAGCTTATAGTAGCAGCAATTTGGTTTAGGGAATAGGAAAGTATATCAACCATAGCTTCGAGCATATGTTGGGAGAAAGTTGATGAATTTGATCAAAATTTCATGGTTTGATCATGCTGGGTAGCAGTTGACTTCGGTCTACTTTGTCACAGAGATAATTGACCCAACTTAATCATATGATCCTTGTTAACATTCATGAGTTTTATCATTCTTGGAGACTTTGTAGGCCCATGGAGAATGTTTTCCTAAGGGGTTAATTGTAAGTTGAACTCGGCTGAATGGCCTTAATAAAGTCTGACTTACAAGACTTGAAGTGATTTGGGTAATGTAAATTTGATGTTTGTTATAGTACAAACATGGAAGGTGCCTTATAACATGAAATTTTATGGTTGTTTTGTGGTTTTTTTTAAGTGATGTATTATCTACTAAGTAGTGTGCTTATTCAGTAACCTAAACGTTTCATGCAGGCAGCCCAACTTCAATTTTCCTTGAGGTAATTTTTTAGCTAGTTATATTTTAAAAGACGTGTATTAATTAAAGCATGAAGAAATACTTGAATAGCATCTCCCTGTCTCCACTGGATCCATTCTTGGGGCTACCCTCAAAAAGGATTCTCGGCCATTTTTTCTATTTGATAAGTTAATTATTGATATCAATCAATGTAATTGTTACAGATATCCTTACAATTTATGACAAAAAGGTAAACAATACCATAAAATGTTTAAAATATTTGGTTTTTCAACACTATGCATGGTTTTTTTGGTAATTATTTTTTGAAAGATGCTTTCTTTTTGCTGATAGAACATACCAAAATGTTGCAGGAGCGTGAAGTCAAAGCCAAACAGCAGCAGCTGATTAGTGGGGTATTTTATTCTTTATTATAGCTTCTTCCATATTTTAACGGTTTGTTTACTAAACTGTGTTCTAATCAGGTGTCTGTATTGGCATATTGGATATCAACATATGCGTGGGACTTCTTCAGCTTCTTATTTCCTACTTCACTGGCAATATTTCTATTTTTCATTTTTGGTGCACATTTTAACTCCATCTCTCTCTCTCTCTCTCTCTCTCTCTATCTATCTATATATACCTACATCGAATTTCCAGCACGAGCGCACCCACTGACACACATGTATGAGATGAGCTTCTTCTTAAATGAGTTGATTTAGGATGATGAAGGCTGCTGTGATATCAAAACTGGTGGAGGGAAATGTAGAATAAAAACTGCAACGTGGATCAATAGTGTGTTAAGTAATGATAGTGGCAGTGGTGACATAAAACTGATATGTATAATTGAAGTAAATTATAATCATTTGAAGCAGCATATGTCTCCAAAGATAGTGGGCAAGTGAAGTAGAGTAGAAATATCTCTAGGAAGGTTGTGAAGATCAATTATTAGCTTACATATCTCTAAAGATATCTCAATGCAAAAATCTCCATGAAACATTATTTATCTCATGCTCAACAATTTTCTTTGGTTCAGGCATTTCATTTGATACTAACTAATGATCAATCATAGGCACGATGGTAAACACAAATACGAGCATATCATAACTATACTCAAAATCTAATTTATCATAAAAAAGATTTGTGTAAGTATATTGATCATCATAAATTCAACATCTATAAGATGCCTATGATCATGAACTTCTTCTTAAGAAGTGTTGCGGGCTAGAATATACGTGGCGATAGAGTTTTAATTGTACGTCTTAGCTTTGTACGGATATCCAGCTCACACACAAAGAACACAAGATTTTTTACGTGGAAACCCCTTGAAAGGGGAAAAACCACGGGGTCTAGCCCAGTTGAAAATGATTCCACTAGAATTTGAGTCGGTTACAATGGGTTGACTCGCCTTTGAGGGCGATCAGATTACAAGAAACAATTGTACGATAGAAATCCGGGTGTCTGGTAATGGTTTGACAGAGCTTCGGGCCTCAGAGGATGTTCTGACAGAAATTTGGGCCTTAGGTAATGATCTGGCGAAGACGAGGGCCTCGGGTGGAGGTCTGACAAAGGTGAGGGCCTCTGACGGCGGTCTGGCAAAAGTGGGGCCTAAAGTGGTGGTTCAGAGGAGCGTAGGGCGTCAGACGGTGGTCCGGCGGAGTGTGGGGTCCGGCGGAGCACAGGGCGTCAGGTGGTGGTTCGGCGAAGCAACGGCATTAGGCGATGGTCCGGCGAAGCACATGGCGTCCAGTGGTGGTCCGGCGAAAGTCCGGTGTTGGCGGAGCAGTGGTGGTTCGACGGAACTCCGACAGTGGTCCGGCGAAACTCCGGCGGTGGTCGAGGAGGCTAGGAAGCAAGAGCGATCTCTGATCTCTCTCTTTTTTCCTTAGGTTTCGGGGTCCCCTCTCAAGAGGAGATGGAGCTCTATTTATAGATTTTGGGAATGGCATGGCCCATAAATAGATGGAGGATCAAGGGCAATTTGGGAGTGGTTGGATGGACGGTCGATGTTGAATCCCTTGGTCATGAATTGTTTGATGGATATTTGAATGTCTTAGTGATGTCGGAATTCAGTGATCTTGGGCTGGTTGGATTCGGCTCGTCGAGCCGCTCGATTCGAGTATAGGCTTGTTTTGTTTGGAAATCGTTTGGTAATCCAAATTGCGGTTTGAACCTTCCAACAGCACTTTGGGTCCTTGATTTGGACCGATTTGGACTCGAATTGGGTCGAATTTGGTGTTGTTGGGTTCGTATTTCCGAGACGCTCAGTTCGACTGTAAGTTTGCTGAAATTGGAGATCGGATGCTCCTAATTTTAATTTCGGAAGTTTCCAACTTGATTTTGCCTTGAGATTCGTGCTCGATCAAGATAATTTTTTGACGATGTATCAAGAAGAATTGTCATGGAGAGAAGGAACGTAAAGTTTTGTCACAAGTGAATAAACAAAAGAAGGTTTTGAATTTTGGGAGGCCAAATGAACATATGAGACCTATCACCTATGTAAGGAATTGCATGGGACTAAAGGATAAGGCCTTTGTAAAAATTTTTGAAATCCTTGATGATGAGTAGAGGTATCATCATTGTCATAAACATGAAGAAAATAATTTATGTAATCTTAAATGATAATGATCAACGTAATCATAGTCATCATTGTAATGACATGAATATCATGCCCTATATGACACCTCTTGGTCGAGTATAGAATATGATAGTTATAGGTGCAATTCGATTGATTGAATCTCCAGCGCAATCCATCATGGGAGAGTGGTGATAAATTCAATCACCGGACAATTAGAACCTACATGTCCAACACAACTCTGAACTAACAGAAATCCAATAAAATCTAGTGAGCTATAAAGTGCGATATGATAAATATTTCTAATATATAATTGAAATACTCAAGGAAAAGAAATAAAACAATATTTTAATCATGAACTGGATAGGAATAAAGTATGATCATAGGCTAGTGTAGTGGCATTACATATTATGATTATTAAATGAATTTGGTTACATAATGGCATAACTTACCGATAAGGTAATTGTGTTGAAGTGTAAAAAAAATGCCAAGTTTCCAACTATTGTATGCACTATACTAGTCAAGTGTACTAATATTAATTGGGAAAAGGACCAAAAGGGTCCCTTAACTTTTTATGAAACGTCAAAATGATCCCCAACTATATTCAAGGACTATTTTGGTCTCTCAAATCCTTCAAAAAGAATCAAAATAATCGTATGGTGGGATTATTTTGGTTTATTTTTAAAGAGTTGAGGGACCAAAATGGTCCTTTAATATAGTTGAGGAACATTTTGGTCTTTTGTAAAGAGTCAAGGGATCATTTTGGTCCATTTCTCAAGATTAATTATATCATAACTATACTTATTATTCATTAATTTGTATATTATACCTTATCATAATCTTACAATATATCAGTTATTATTTATGGATGTCTAGACATATTAGTCATTATAAAATAGTAGATTGTATCAAATCCAAATCATATATCTTCGTAAGGTCATCATCTAGTCTGTGGGTAACCTTCATAGAGTTAGATAGAGCTCAGGCCTATTAAGTTTAATATTCTTTGTACAGTTATGTTGTTTGAGATTATAAGTAATATGATTTATGGCTGACTTGATATCATAATGAAGCTTCCTAGAACCCTTCCATTTAACATTTAAATTTTCTAAGCAATTTTTAGCCATAACAATTTATATACTTTAGTTCCATAGATTTAAATTCAATTTCTGTGCTAGATCTTGCTTCCACATTTTATTTTATTTTATTTCCAAGTTGTGATGTTTTTTTCTAAATATATGCAATATTTTGAAGCTGACCAATCAACCATTGATTTTGGATTATTTGCATCTGTGTATGTTTTAAGACTAAAATCGTCCACCTTTTTCTTATAAAGTGCAATAGGAGCAATTCATTAACATTTTTTATAGTATACAGAAAATACAAAAGAGTAAATATATAAAGCATAAAGTGAAAGGATTTAACATCTAGTAATATTGAAAAATATCAAAGGACAATAAGATCTCAATTAAATCGCCTTTTTTGAAGCTTGATGAAAGCTAGAGAACATCAATATATTTTATTTTATATATCCCCGTCTGCTAAATAGGATATGGAATCTCTTATCAATGAGAACATTATAACTCATATTGGCCCCCTCAAAACTATGTAATCTCATGACCATCTGTCTTTGTCTTCACTGATGGGATAGAGAGGCAGAATAACCATGACTATAGAGTTAAAAAACTATTCTTTTATTTACAGAAGATTTAGAAGCCATATCTATAAGGCTACTAGGGATAGGTATAATAGACTCGGGATCCTGAGGTAAATTAATAGATTCTCAAGCTAAGAGCAAACATGAAGTGACAATGGATGAGCATGCTCAAATCCTCTAGCTCGTTTGATAAAATTTCTTTGCCCAGTGTTCCCTTTAAATATTGTAGAATTTTATATATCGACTTAAGGTAGGATTCTTTAATTTTGTGCGTGAATTGATCAGCACACCAATGACATAGGCAATATTAGGTATGGTATAAAATAAATAGATCAGTCTACCCATCATTCTCTAATATGAGATTTTAAAATTCATGGAGCTTTAAAAAAGTTTAAATATTAACTTACATATATCTTTCAACCTATATGTTATGTTTGTTTGTTTGTTTTTAATAATATGAAAATTATATATCGAAAGTGTTAAACTTCTTTGACTTCAAGTTCTTTTAGTTTTTTTTTTAATTATTAATTTTTTTCAAGTCATTACCTTTCATGATAATATCTCCAACATAAATTATCAGTATGGCGGCTTTCCAAGTTATATTTTTTTATAAATAATCTATGATCTTAATTTTGTTTGTATCTCATGTTGAGTATTATCTTAGCAAATAAAAATATTTTTGAGAATAAGATTCAAGATTTCAAAATTTTGATTGTGCTTGAAAAAGCTAATGTTTTGTGAAAAAAAAAGCTAATGATATTAAAAATGTTGCAAAGTATGTATTTGAAGTATCAAAAAGAAAAACTTATAATAATAAAAATAGTTGGTGGTTGAATCAAAATGTGCAATAAAAGATAAAAAATAAGAAGCTTTGTTATAAAAATTGGTTAAGACGTAAAAGTTTAGAAAATAAGGATCTAATTCAAGTGAAGTACATTAAGGATAAAGATTAAAAATGTCTTTTTATTAGAAAATGATATTCAACCTATGGGGATGAAATATTTTGACAAGTTATTCAATTAAGATTGTAATAATAAGATTGACTTTAGTGATCATAACATACTATATATATATATAGTTGGATCTTATGATATTCCAATAGAGGCATGAAAATGTTTAGGGGATGAAAGAATTTCTTGGCTTAATTTAAGGTTTTTAATATTATTTTGAAGACTAAAAAGATGTCAAATGAGTGAAGGATTGTGTTGGTTCTTATTTTTAAGAGTAAAATTGTTGCACAAGAGTGCAAATTATTGAGGAATTAAGTTAATGTGTCATTCTTTAAAACTATGGGATAGAGCAATTGAAAATAGATTACGACATGATACTAATATTTCTCAAAATAAATTTAATTCATTTTTGGTAGGTTTTACCATGGAAGATATGCATTTGTTGTGAGTTTTGATGGAATAGTATAAAGAGAATAAGGAGGATCTTCATGTGATATTTATTTATTTAAAGAAAGAATATGATAAAGTTCTAAAAGAAGCACCATGGAGAGTTCTAAAAAAGAAAGGAGTTAATTATGCTTATATCAAGTCATTAAGGATATATTCAAGTCAAAACTCAAGGTGGTTTGACCAAGTATTTTCCTATTTTAGTTGGATTATATTAAGGATCGGCTTTAAGCCCATATCTTTTTGCTCTGGTCTTGGATGCTCTTACTAGACATTTGCAAGAGGATGTACCCTGCATATGCTTTTTGCTGATATTATACTTCTTGTTGATAAGACTAGAGAGGGAGTTGAAGGAAAATTTAAATTGTTGAGGTCAACCTTATAGTTTAAAGGTTTCCGTTTCAGTAGATCTAAAATTGAATACATCAAGTGCACTTTTAATAATTATAGGTCTAGTGTGGGATTGTGATTTTGGGCTATCAAGTCATTAAAACAAGTACACGTTTTAGATATCTTGGGTCTATTGTTCAAAGTTATGATGAAATAGATGTGAATATTTTTAGTAGAATTCAAGTTGGATGGTTGAAGTGGAAGAATGCATCGAGCCTATTGTGTAATAAAAAAGTTCCCCTCAAACTTATGGGAAAATTCTTTAAGATGGTGGTGAGACCTGCAATTATTTAGGGCACAAAATGTTGGCCATTAAAAGACAAGCATAAAATTAAGTGTTTCAAAGATAAGGATGCTTCGGTGGATGAGTGGCTTTACACTCGGAGACAAAATGTCAAACTAGTATATATGCGAAAGGTTGAAGTAATACCAGTGGTGGATAAGTTTAGAGATGGTTTGATCTCATAAAATGTTGGCTTTCTAATGACTTGATTAGGAGAGTAGATGATGCTATCAAATATTTCTGTATTTTTATTTTTATTTGAACATTAGTATGTTTTATGTTCTTTTCTTTTTTAGCTATCCAATGATGGGAAAGCATCCAATGAACATGGTAGGTTGTGCGTGGGGCTTGGTAGACCTTTGGTTTGCTGGCTCGATTGGTCCTTGGTTGCTGCTTGTTCACGGTTTGGCTTATGGTCCACGGTTTTGGGGCCTATGGTGATGTATGGAGAAGGTTGGAATTGAGCTCATTTGTTGCTAGCTCATTAGTAGCTCATTAATGTTCTAAAGGTAAGCTCATAAGTTGGATTCAATTTTTGGAGTGGACTTGTCCCTTCTCCTTCCCCTTTCTTCTTTAAAATATTCCCTTGTATCTTGGGAATCCGTGACTGTGTTTGGGCTTCCTGTGCTGGATTAATTCCGTGCCTTTTCTCCTTGGGTTTCCGGCTGGCTGTTGGTTTTTCCGAGCTGGGGGCCTTTCCGTGCATTTTGACGCCTTGGTTCCGTGGCTGCCTCTTCGATTCTTTGACTGGACTATTTTTCCGTGAAAAGCAATGGGGAAATTCGTGACTTATGATGCTTGGGTTCTTGTGGAAATTCAATAAAGTGGTTGTTGGCATTCTCCTTTCTTACCTATAAATATGAGAGGTTTTGTGAAGAAAGAGGAGTTGATTATTGTGAGCAAATTTGCTATTGACCCGCGGGTTATTGGAAAAGCTTGCGAGCTTGTTCCATTCTTCTTCTCCACCTCCTCTGGAAATCTTGCGAGCTCTTTCCACCCTTCGTCTTGGCTTCTAACCTCTTTCGTCTCTCCGCAAGTACCACTCCATATGTATCCTTCTTCTCGAGCTTTGGTAGTGTTTGTTGGTTGACTTTGAAGCATTTGTTGGAAGAATTGGACGATCTTGCAGTGGTGGATCATCGGTTTGCTAGCCCTATGCACTTATCTTATTTAACCTACATTTCGATGCATGTGAGGAACCCGCTCTGAGAGTTGTCTGAGGATAGCGTTATTTTATTTGAAGTATCTTCGTGTTTTCTTTGTCGGATTTTGATTGTTTTAGATAATTGCTATTATTTGAATAGAGTCTGGTTTGATTTTTATTCATTGTTCTCTTTGTTTCAGTTTTCTTACACTTGTGCTTACATCAGTAGATGTATTAGATATGACATATATTAAGAAATGTAGAGGTAGACCTAAAAGGATTTGGTTATAAAGTATTTGAAATGACATTTGCTTATTAGATTTAAATGAGAATTTGATTTTTTAATAGGACAAAATGGAGAAAAAAGATTTATGTAGCTGACCCCACGTAGAGGAATAAAGGCTTAATCTTATTTTTTTGTTTTCCTTGTTGAAAAGGATGAGTAAGATGATATTTAAATCACTTTTTGGCTTTTAGTCAAAACATCAGTGAAATCGTCAATAAAGGACATAAATCATCTGGCACCAAAGGTGAAAAAACGGGAATATGATTTTTTGTCACTCATTGGAAAATTGGTTAGAAACTTAATTTATCAAACAATGAAAAGATGGGTGCCCAAAGGGTTTCTAAGTGAAGATATAATAATAAAGGTTATATGAATTTTCCTTGATTAGTGTTTCCTCAAGATGAAGCTAAAGGTTTTTTTTTCTTTTTTACATAGTTTAAAATTGCGCAATCAGAGGCACGCCTCTGCACAATTCTGGGCAAATTCACCTCATTGCTTAAGCATTTTTTGCTCTTCGTGAGGCGTACGCCTCTTTCATTGTGAGGCGCGGCTCTGAAGCTGAATTGCGCAATTCAGTGTGAGGCGCGCGCCTCTAATAACCGGGACCCGCACACTTATGTATAAATGAAATAAGCTTTCTTCCTCCCCTCTCATATCAGCCTACCCGAAACCGAGCAGACAAAAAAAGCCACAGGCCCACGACCTCTTCCGCACGACGTCCGCTCGGCCTCCCTTCCCGCCGCTTCTACCGCCGACGCCGCCTCACTCCGGCGATCTTGAAGTGTCCGACCGCCCTCTAGGAGAAGTCCACAACCAATTTTAGGTATTTTTTTAGTTCAACGAAAGATTTTTCAAGTGAAAGAAAATCTAGGGTTTTTTATTTTTTGAGATTTTTTTTTTGTTTTCGCATTTGTGCATTAGGAAACATGGTTAGAGGCAAGGAAAAGGTAAATACGTCATTGCGGCGTGGCCCTTCTTGGAAATACAGTGTGCAAGTTGATGTAGGAGACGGTGAGAATACATGTGATGTGAAACATATGCATAGAAACAAGAACTGCATGGGGAATTTTAATATAAGATTATTAAAACTTTGCTAGTTATAGAATTAATGCTTACCCAAGTTAGGTTTTCAGAATTCTCTAGTCGAAATTATGTAAGGCATGCGATTACAACTAGATTAACGGGATAATATCAAATTGACAACATATAAATAGAGAGTAATGTTATGGTGAGAAACAATAATCCATGGTTAACAAATAGAACTCTTCACCTTGGGTCCCTCACTCACGCCCTTGACGGTGGAGCTTTAACGGAGGAAGATTGAGAGCAAACCGAGCGATGCCACTAGGAGACAAATGGCGCCCACAGTGTAGTCCGTTGGAGAAGTAGCCGGAGGCGGTTAATCCACGGGTTGACTAGTGAGCATGATACTTCTGGATAGTGACTGGGGATATTCTGGGCAGCAATGGACCAATTCCAAATGGGCAGGAGAGCAGTTTTCCTGGTTCAAAAGTTCGGGACAGCCACTAGAATCTTTCCTGAATTCTGGAATTAGTTCATGATAGCAGCTGAACTTTTCCTGGACGGCAATGGAGTTGTCTAGGATTTCTGGACAGCATGCATGTTCTGTCCAGGGATTTGGACAGCCCGTAGAAACTTTAGGAATGGGGAAAATCCGTGAGGACGGGGCTTGGAGAAGGCAGTTAAGGCTGCGGGAGATTAGGTGTTTGATTGGAGAATTAATTTAGGGGCAATTAATGGGGTGGGGCTACGAGAAGATTTCAGCCAGGAGAGAGAAGGGAGGAAAGAGTCTAGGTTCAATGTATGTGGGTCTGGAAAGAATTTAATGAGTGATTATCATTAAATCTAAGATTGATTTCAGATTTAATATAATTGGAAGGTTTCCTAATTTGAGTTTACTAGTAGGGAAAGCTTTTGAAATTCAAATATAGATTTGAATTCAAATGTTAATAGTTTCCAAATTAGTAGTGGGATAAATTAGGAAAGTAATGAATGTAGATTTGAATTTTGAAATTCAAAATTCAAACGTAATTGGGTGGAGGGTCCGGCGGCTAGTGGAGGCCGGTGGTGAGTGAACTTAGGGGAGGCTGGTGGTTGGGGAGGTGGTAATGGGCCGGTGGCAAGGATTGGGAGGGAGGAGTTGGCGTCGGGTTGGGTGGGAGAAGGGACTTAGGCTGGCGGGTGGTGCTTGGGAATGTGGAGTTCGAATGGACTTAGAGGTGGTATTTCGGAGGTGGGGTGGTGGTGGAGATGTGGAAGAACGCCGGAAGTTGAAGATGGAGGAATGAAGAAACAAATATGATAAAAGTAAAAATAACAAACTCACAAAGAGATCGTAAGAACCGCGAATCTTGGACTCTTCCAAAGATTGACGGGTATTGCAAATCACCCTCCTCGGGCTTCCCTCGTGAACTCACTAAGAGATCAAGCAAGCACAAGCTTTTTTTTCATTCAATAATTCATCATCTCATACAATGCATAAGACCTCCTATAAATAGGTCGAAGTGAAACAAAAACTAAAAGACATAAATGCCCTCGGGGCTACAATATCAAATGACCACCCATAAGGGTAAAACAGTAAAACTGAAAAATAAAATAAACTACTACATAAAATGACTCAAAATAAAACTCCTGATCGTGGCCGTCGATCTCCGGCGTCTCTGATGGTACATGTGTTGAAATCGCTGACGATGTCCTCATCAACATGTGTATTTAAAATACAATTTTTGTGATAAGATGGTGAAGGGAGGAGTAACTCGCATGATGGAACACTTATCCGGCTCACATAAGAATGTAGCACATTGTGTGAATGTTCCGGATAACGTGAAGGAGGAAATTACAGCTTATATGAAAAAGAGTACGACGGCCAAACATTTACAACATGAGCAATTTGATGAAATGGTCGAACATGGTGCTTACTTTGGGAGCGAGAGTGGAAAGGGCTTTTCCTCCACTATACAAGTATGGAAAAGCAATTTGATGAAAGGTTTTGATAGACTAATATTTTGTGGTTCTGTGCTTTGGGACATGATTTTATTGCATATATTTTCTTACTTTCCACTAATTTCATTTGTCATTTAGATGTTTTTATTGTATGATAGAATCTTATTATTATTTACCTGTTAAAACCCTTAGATTTTTATTTACACAATTTTTCTTTCGTGAGGCTTACGCCTCGCACCGCCTCGAGGCTTACGCCTTGCCTCACGGACGAAATACGCCTCGAGGCTTATTTACACAATTTTAAACCTTGCTTCTGTATGAAGAGGATGGTGTTTGTCCACCTAGTTAAATTTTAATTATATGTGCTTGTAATTTGGGATTGACTTTTTTTTGTTTTTTTTTTTGCTCCTTAGTGGTGAATATTACATTTATCCACCTAGTTTACATTCTTTGCCATTCATACTTCAGTTAAACTTCATATTTTCTTTAATTGTATTTAAATCTAATGGTAGCCAGATAATTTTCGCGTGAGGTGTGTTATATAATTTTATGTGGAATAAGTTCATATTCTACACCTAAACAATTTTAGCTACATTTCCCTTAATCAAAGATAACATTAGTCATATTGATTTATAGCCTAATAATAATTTAATGATTTAATTTGGCCATTTTTTTCGTGCATATTTGACTATTGATCGAAGTGTGATCTATTTGTTTGTATTGTTATGAAGCAATATTACTCACCCAACATGATTGTACAAATATATGGGATTAGATGGAGGTGAAATTCTTTCCAATGGCTAAGTTGTTTATTTGACTCCCTCCTCCCCCTTAGTAGGGGTTTAGAATCCCACTAGTAAGTAGCAAAGGGAGGAAGAAAGATGCCCTGTTCTAGATTCTTAATATATATGGTCATAAAATTGCATATGTTTTGATAACTTTATACCATAGAATAAGTCAAAACATGGACTCGTCTTAATTCTCACACAAATATTTGTGTGTGCATATATACATCCATACATAAAGAGGGGCACAAAAGTGTAGATGCATACATGTGAGTGTGAATCCCTTTCTTTACTAGCATTCTAGTATTAGGAAAAATACTGGTGCTGTTTTTATTAAAGTCATCCATTACTTACTTGATGTTTGCTTCATTTGTAGATCTGAGTCAGTTCATTGGATATGGCTGTTTGATGCCAACAGTTATCATCTTTTTGGAATATGGTGCTGCGGTTGCTGCTTCAACTTATTGCCTCACATTTTTCTTTACTGATCATTCAATTGCTCAGGTAGATAATTTCTAGTATTTCAGTAAAACATTTCTGTAATCTTTTTAATAATTTGAATCTTTCAGCTTTCTTTCTCTTAATTGCAGAATGTAATTTTGCTGGTTCACTTTCTTGGTGGACTCATTCTGATGGTTATTTCCTTTATTATGGGCCTTGTTAATGCAACTAAAGCCGCTAATTCTTTCTTAAAGGTATGTTTTAGAGTTCTTGTAACTCTGGAATTTATCATCGCTCATGAGATTTGTAATTTATGTCTAACTTTTTTCTTCATTCAGTTTTGAGTTAACAAAATTTCTTTAGCTAATTATTTGATATTAATTCTAACCTTGTGACACCCCAATTTTGACCCCCTATAATTAATCTAGAGTGTAACAGAGAAGAAGATTCTGAACAGACATCCTTTTTACTAACACTCATTCTGAACTACCTCTATTCGAACTAGGGAGTAAGAAGTATACTATTCAAAATATCCTAACATATCAAGCTTTTTACTTAGCAACAGGAAGTATGTAATATATCTCAAATAAAATTCACATCTCAATTGAAAGACAGATCTTTACTAAAACTTTTAAAATTTACTTACATACCCAAAAGTATTTGTACAACTCTTACTAAGATCTCTTTGTACACCCAATAGTATATGTACTCAACAAGAATAGTCAACTATCATGCATACTACACTGGCTCCTTCCCCTTACCTATAGTACAAGTATTACTAATGAGCTAGAGCTCATTGAAATACGCAAGCAATATATATGAAATAATAATAACATTTTTTACAATTAGTTTAAAACTCATGTAAGTTCCATACTGGTCATAAGAAATGCATAACATTACTTACTTTCTTGGTTCATGTTTAATATATTTACACAAGTCATATGATGGCTATAGTTTTTTGCATCATTCCAGCTTTCTAATTCAAGAGTGGGTCTGAATTCCTTACTTTTAGAATTGAAGCTACTCTCTTATTCAATGTCGGGTCTGAATTTTCAACTTTAAGAATTTTGAGTGTAGTTTACCTAGTTAGATATTTCACCTTTACTTGTGCGGGTCTATCTCTCATATATGATTTATTTCACTTTTTTTTCATATCATTCACTTTTCACAATCATATAGGATGCTAATGTAATTATTATTACTTAATGAATCAACAATAAACTGGAATAAACTAAAATAAATGCTATCATAACATTATAAATATGAACTTGTAAATATAAAATTGTTGCTATTTCCTATGCATTGTTTGGGCATATCAGAACCAGGGGTAAACAACCTAAAGCATACATTTTTGCTATTTATGATACATTTAAATAAAACAAGACAGTTATATGATAATCTTATAAATTTACCTCAAATGTACTTCTCTTCATTCAACCCAAAAATATTTCCCTAACAGATTTCAACAAATCTTTAGCTGGCAATATAGCAGCCATATAGCAACAACAATCATGATTTAATTTCAGCTTTTCTTCTTCTTTTTCTTATTGATTTCACTTATTTCTGCAAACTACATCAAGCAAACCTTACTTTCGGAACTCCTTAACTTAATTCCAACAACTATGTAATGAATTCCAGCAACTATGTTCAGCAAACATGGCAAGTAAACATTAAGTAAACTACAATAGCAGTCCTTAACTATAGTTTTCATCAACCCTACAGCAGCAACATTACCTATTTTAAGTAAACAACGCCTCATTTCAGCCATTAATTATAGCATCTACCTAATTTACCTTACCTTGATTTTCTGAAAATTTTTCCCCATCAGCTTGTATTAGCAGCACTCTCAGCTCATGCTTTTCTGCTTTCGGCCAGTAGCAACCCCTCCTCCAACTCCCAGCACGGGACCCGCTGCTGGCTCGTTAGAGTGACAGGTGTGAGGAGAAGTGGCTGAAGGATTTTAATTGATTCCCTTGCTTACTAATATAATATACCAGCAAGTCCACTGCTATTCCAATCTTACATTTTAATACTATATTTTTTAATCCACTTAGTGTTGACTGAAAAAAAAAAAAAAAGAACAGACACGCTTGCCTTCAAAGCCGACCCCACCTCACGACGGTTATCGCCAACCGACACAATGTTTCGTTCCCGTAACTATCATTCAGTAAGGCAATAAAATAAAAGGAAGAAATTCAGAAGAGGGACACGCGCTCTCTTCTTCCGCTCCTTCGACCCCAACATCGCTGTTCAACTTTGTTGCTTTGCAGGAGGCGTCTAGGGTTCGTTTCCTTCTTCTCTTTTTCGTCATTGTTGTTCGGCTTTGTTGCTTCGCAGGAGGAAGAGATTGCATGGTCACTCCTTCTGCCCCTTTGTTGCTTCGCAGGCGGAGAGATTGCTCGAGTCGCTTCTTCCTTTCCTTCGTTGTTGACTTTGCTTCACAGGAGGCGGAGAGATTGCTTGAGGCGCTTCTTCCTTTCCTTCGTTGCTGTCCGACTTCTTTTCTTCACAAGAGGTGTAGATATTGCACGAGTCGCCCCTCTGACTCCTTGTTACTGTCCGTGTCGAAGATCTCGTGTAGAACCGATGAAGCCCTAAATGTAATAAGCACTCTCGACTCTCTATAACTAAAAAAAAATAAGTAAAATTGATCGAGGAAGTGCCTCAAATTGTCTCGAGACATTATGCCTCAAGGCGTCACCTCAATGAAGAAAATTGTAGCCTTGGCCAAACCATCGAGGCTTAAGCCTCGAGATGTCCAAGCTGCTCCTCGAATCGAGGCGCGCCTTGAGGCGTACGCTTCAAATGCTTTTTTAAACCATGTTAGCAGTAGATGATTATGCCACTTGTTTTTTTAGCATAAAACTGGTAAGAGTAGCCTAATGTGAGTTGAATGATTGTTAAGCCTGAATTAAGTTGTAGACTTGCTAAATAATCTATTCAAGACTTGACTGAATGTAGCATGTATGTGTTTTTCTTATTTATTCAAAATATTTCATTTGTTTCTTCTATAATTAAGGAAGGTGTATTTTTCCAGAATTTCTTCAGGCTGTCGCCAGCATTTTGCTTTGCAGATGGGCTTGCATCTCTTGCTCTGCGACACCAAGATATGAAACTGGGATCAAAACATCAAATTCTTGACTGGAATATTACCGGTGCTTCTCTCTGTTATTTAGCTGTTGAGGTAACTTTAAATTCATTTCTTTTAGTTTCAATTTGATTAATTGGCATGCTATTTTCTGTTCCATTCTATGTTTAATTAAAGCTGTCTTGTCTAAGTCATCTCTATATTTCTTAATAGAGGCATCATTCCCTCGATAGACTTTATCATGCCGCCATGCTATTGACTTAAAGTTATTTGTTAAGCTTTGGCAAAGATCATTTCTTAAGTTTTTTTATTAAAAAGCTTGCCATCCTTCCACCTTCAATCTACATCTTTGGCCATTTTTCTCTTATTGTTTTGGTTCTGTAACCAAATAGGTGCAGCATCACTTCTTCCTGTAATCAGCTAAGACATTCAATGTTCTGTTGCTTGAAACCTGTTTACACAAGAGAGCAGAATGGAAGAGTTCGCAGGATTTGTTAACGAGTTACTTTGTCTAATATTGATATAGGATTAGCATGGAAACTGAAAATAGAATACTAACAAAAAAAATTTTGATAGTAAGATTCAAGATATTAAGATTTTGACTATGCATGTGGAAGTTAATGTTACGAGGAAAAAAGTAACTAGTGATATTAAGAATGTTGCAAAGGATGTGTCGGCGTGTATATAGTTTATGACATGTTACTAATGTTTCTCAAAATCAATTTGGATTCATGAAAGTGTAGGTCTACTATGGAAGCTATAGATTTATAGAGGTTTGATGGAGAAATATAGAGAGAACAAAGAGGATTTATAAATGATATTTATTGATTTAGAAAAAGTATATGATAAAGTTCCAAGAGAAGTGCTCTAGAGAGTTCTAGAAAAGAAAAGAGTTAATAATGCTTATATTCAAGTCATTAAAAATATATATGTAGGAGTTGTTACTTGTGTTCAAACACAAGATGGTTTGACCAATTATTTTCCTATTTCATTTGGATTACATCAAGGATCAGTTGTAAGCCTATATCTTTTTGCTTTAGTCATGGTGTTCTTATTAGACATTTACAAGAGGATGTTGCCTCATACATGCTTTTTGCTGATGATATTCTTCTTGTTAATAAGACTAGAGAGGGAGTTGAAAGAAAACTTGAATTATGAAGGTCAACCTTAGAACCTAAAGGTTTTTGTTTGAGTAGATCTAAAACTGAATGCATGGGGTGTAATTTTAGGAGGGATTGCCTCTTTGGGCGATCAAGTCATTAACAAGAGTACACATTTTAGATATCTTGGGTCTATTATTTAAAGTGATGGTGAAATTGTTGGGGATATTATTAGTAGAATTCAAGTTGGATTATTAAAGTAGAGAAATGCATAGGCTCTTTTGTGTGATAGAAAAGTAGCCCTCAAACTTAGAGGAAAATTCTATAAGATCGTTGTGAAACCTAAAATGCTTTATGGCGCCGAATGTTGGTCGTTAAAAGAGAAGTACAAAGTTAAGTGTTACAAAGATGAGTATGCTCAGTTGGATGAGTGGCTTCACTCTTAAAGATAGAATGGGAAACGAGTATGTATGTGAAAAGGTTGGAGTGGTTCCAGTTGTAGATAAGATTAGAGAGTGATGTGAAACGTATTAGCATGGATGATTAAATTAAGGAAGTTTGCACGCTTAAATTTTAGAGCACAATAATTATAAGCTTTCTCTTGATGATAAACGACAAAATAAAAATGATAAGGTGATAAAATAGCTTTGGTCTAAACACGTGCGAGAGGTTGAGATCATTAAATAGTCAACTAAGTCTTACTTTGCATACATGAGTGGTTTCAACGAGAAATTCCAATGCTAACAATAAGATTAGTATTATGAAGGGCCTCTCTCACAACTCATTCAAATACTAGGTTTAGCGGAGGCGATAAAACATGCGCTTTGTGAAGGGAATAGTGGGGGGGGGGTAATTAGAAAACTGAAATTAAGTTCAACTTCAAGTGGTTTTGGAGGGAGATTAATTTGAATTTTCAAATTAATTCATTAATGGCTAGGGGTGTTAATTGAGGAGATAATTAGGGGCTGAATTGGTGGAGTTTTGAATTTAAATTGGGAGAGAGAAAGCCCATTAAAGGGGCCGGCCATATGAGGAGGAGGAGAGGCTTGAGAATTAAGAAAGTGGGGCCCAAGGATATTAATTAAATTTGATCAAATCTGATTTTAATTTCAGATTTGAGTAAATTTAAAATAACTTCCTTATTAGGTGTAAAATGAGAGGGAAAATGTTTGAATTTCAAATTTGGCTTAATTCCCTTTAATTGACTTTCCAAAATAGAGAAAGACTAATTAGGAAAGGGATTTAAACTAGGGGAATTTGAAATTCAAAGGAGTTTGGTCAAGGGGAGAGCCGGCGGCAAGGGTGGCTGGTTGGACTCGGCGGGCTGGCAGCTGGCCGTGGGGTTGGAAGGGCCGCCGGTGGCTAGGCTGTCCAAGGGAGGCCGGCGGATGGAACTCCTATGGCAGTGGGAGTTGGGTGGATGGAGAGGCTTAGGTTAGGTAGTGAAAGAAGAAGATGGAAGTGGGGAAAAATTCGGATAGCTACAAACTTTTGGTACCGCTTCCTCAAGAACTCACAAAGAGATCTTGGAACTCACATGAACTCGCAAAGAGATCAACCATAAGAAAATTTCATTCATCAGTTCATCATCCCATACAATGCATGAGGCCTCCTTTAAATAGGCCAAGATAAAAATAAAACTAACATGACACAAATGCCTTCAGGGCTACATAAGTGACTCAATGCCCTCAGGTGCAAACTAGAAAAAAATAAAAATACAAGCATAAATAAAATACAAGTAAATCAGAAATAAAGGCTCTGGATCGTAGCTGTCGATCTGCGTCTCCGGCGATGGTACACATGTCGAAATCTGATGTCCTCATCAGTAATCCTATTCCTATTAAGATGATGTTAAACATTTTAAAATTTATAAAATAAAAAATAAAATTAAAATAATTATAAACAATCCTTAAGAAGCATCCTGCCAAATTGAGAAGTCTCGAACCATGAATATCAGTCCTCAAAAAGCAAAATCTCTACGAAGTGCAATATCGGCTACCCAATTTGCCTGATGAATGTAACTTTGTGGTTCTCAAAAATATATTAATTGATATATGTCCATGTAAGTGCCCTTGCTCATTTTTTTCTCGCTTGTTTACACCGTTTATGTATGTAATTTTCTGTCTTGTATTTTTTCTTTTTAAATATGCAAAGTAATCATCTCCTGCTCATGTTATTACTTCTTCAAGGTTTATCATGTTCTATGTCTGGATTGCAGTTGCATTGTTTCCATGTTGCTTTTGTTAATTCTCTGAGGGTGAATGTGGTGGTGCTTAATTTTCCCAACAAATGGGATATAATTTAAAGAATAGAACGGAAATTACCCAAGTCAAGCTTGAAATTTCTTTCCAAGATAAAATATATGAATATGGTGGATTTTGAGAGGGCAATTCAAGTTGGTTTAATACTTGATATAAATTTCAGATTTTCTTTGTAATTAACATTGTTGACAATGGAACACCTGTTATATTGATCTGCATTCGTCTGATTACTGTGGACGGTTGTGGATACTCTAAATATGTTTGCCTGATTCTCAACGGCTAAAGTTATTATTTTATGGATTCAAAAATGGTTTTAATTTTCGTTAACCACAATTTTGCAGTTAGCAGATTTCCTTGTCACCAGTTTCATTATGTTTACTTCGGAGCCTCACGAAACACTTGTTATTACGTTTATTTTCATTTATAATTATTTAGGTTAAGGTAAATACTGATGATGTTCATGTATTAGTATATTCCAGCAGGTAGTGTTACTTGCATAATATGTAGTTTGGTAGATTTACCAATTTCTGCAAATCTCTTCTGCTTATGTATGATATGCTTTGTTCCTGCTGATTGTTTTACTGGCACAGATTACTATTCGGTGCCTCTCTTGTGATCATTTAGTGATTCCTCTTCTGCTTATATATGATATGCTCTAACCCCGCTGATTGTCTTTTTGATACAGATTATTGTGTACTTTCTTCTTACTATTTCTCTTGAATACATACCTCACTACAAAATTAAGTTCACAGCAAGTAGAGTTTGGTGGTATGTTTTGCACTATGTGAAGTATGACACGTCTCAGAGCTGTTCTGAGCCTCTGTTGGGGTCCTTTGGTGATTCCTTAATCTTTATAACCGATGAGGATGAAGATGTTACAGCTGAAAGGCAGAGAGTTCTCAATGGCGTTGGAGAAGATGCTATAATTTGCTTGCGCAATCTAAGAAAGGTACTTATAAATGTGATTCCGATGATAACTCAAAATTTTTTCAAAAAATCTTATTTGTGAGGCTTGTCATTAATTTTACATTTCAATACAGGAAATCTGAAGTGTTGTGTATTGCTTGAATGTGATGTTTCTTCTAAAGTCTCTATTAAATGCTTTAATGTTGCTGTATGAGTTATCAGGTCTACCCTGCTGGGAAAAAACATGTTGCAAAAGTTGCAGTTCATTCTTTGACATTTGCAGTTCATGAAGGAGAGTGTTTTGGATTTTTAGGAACAAATGGAGCTGGGAAAACTACAACTCTCTCAATGTTAACTGGTAAGTGTACAGGATATCTGTTCTACTGAAGATAGCAATATGGTAGTACTATTTGCTTTTCTGAATAATAAAAGTTCTATCTTATTCCTTCCTTTGTAGACTAGTTGTGAACTTATAGAAGATTTACTGATCTTCAATCCTCTTTAATTATTATTGAAATGTAATTTGTATTCAGATTTTTCAGTCAAAGTTGTCTAAAATAGTAGCATCGTTCGAACATTCTTCTTTAAGCTAATATGATTGATATGTTTTAGGTAATATCTTGTATGCATTAGAATTTCATCTAATAATTAAGTTGTTAAAGTAAGATTTCTATTCGTTTACTAATTTTTTTGCTTTTCATTCAGTTTCAATAACCGCTGGCACTGTTTTATGTATAGTTTTATATTAAGAATTTTATCAGTACACTATAATGTATTATTATCGCATTTGCACATGCTAGAAACAATAAGCCAACCGTCTGAGAGTGAGAAAGTATTTTAATTTTTTATTTAACAGCTGATAATACCATGTCCTCATGCTTACAATTCTGGGACGATGCAAAAAAATTGACCTGTTGGGAACTATGTTTAGTTTGACATGAATGATTATTGGTAATGTTGCTATCATTCCGTGGTGTTATGACTAGGAGTTGCTAGGTGAAGGATCATCTTTGTAAATGCAAATAAACAAGTAATAGGTAGTGATGTCTAACGGGTAGGAGGCTCTGCTAGGGAAATGATCTCCTCTCAAAAAAAATCTGATAGCAAGCCTAGGTGAGGCCCAAACTTCCTCTCCTATATTCTTAAAACAATTTCAGAATTTTCAACAAAGCATTCTGAGAGGAGTTCTCAGGTGTGAGAGGGAAAGAGAATGGCAAAATAGCTTCAGGTCTTTTTTTTTTTTTTAAATCAAAACCTGAGAGAAAATTCAGGTTTCAAGGTCTTCGGAGAAAGGTGTTGGAGGTGGGAACATAAGGCTTCACATTCAGGTGAAGAACTATTGGCTAAGAAACGTGGCGAGCTTTCTCTAAAGAGGCTTAGTAATAAATTAGGAAATAAATCCTAATTATCATTACAGGGGCCGGTGGTTTTCCAAAGCCAGCAAGGAGGTTTAATTAATTCCTAATTCCTTTAATTGGATTAGGGAGCAATTTAAGGATTAAATTTAAGAGGAATTCGGTCAGTTGAGGTTTCAAATTGTTTCCAAAGAGGTGGAGAGTGATTTAGGAAACAATTTGATTAATCCAGGAATTGATTTCAGACCTCACGGGATTGAGAGGGAAGTGGGGAATTTAATTTCCAAAGTCCAACCAGATTTTAGGGAAGAAATTAAGAGGTGGGGCTTGAGGAAAATTCGGCCAAGCAAGAGGATATTAAGGCTCATTGATTTGCATTTAGGAATTAATGAGGTGATTTAATGTTCTCGGATTTTGAATTTAAAATTCAAATAAATTTTGTGAATTTAAAATTCAAAATAGATCTAAGTCAAATACTTTCCTAAAATAGATTCGCTAATTTTAGGAAAGATTTCGAAATTCAAAATGTTTTGAATTTTAAATGAGGGATTTGTGGAGGCATGAATTCAAAAAGTTTCCTAAAATAGGGTTAGGGAATTTAGGAAGGTCTATTTGAATTTCAAATCAATTGAGTTTGAATTTCAAACTATTTCCAAATTCATTCAAGCCTAAATTAGGAAACTTCAATGGGATGATGAAGGGAGGTGGCCGGCTGGT
>NW_021319943.1:526899-565245 GCF_001605985.2 Dendrobium catenatum | reverse complement strand
ATTCGAGAGGAAGAACAACTCTCCACAAGTCTCTAGCAAACCCTAGAGCCCAAGCACACAATGAGATCTCAAACTTTTCATTCAAATTCAAGATGAGGACCTAATTCCCCCCTTTCCCCCTCTTTAACTCTCATCCCCATACAAAATCCCTAAACAGCCCTTCTATTCAAATTCTCCCCCTTTCCATTCAAATTTTCCCTCCAACCCTTGAATTAACTCCATGTGGGGCCCGCATAGAGTAAGGACCGGAGGGGCCCGCTTAACACCTTGCCATCACCTCCAAAAGTTATCGTTAAACTACCCGCAACACCTTCACTAGACATCAACAAATAGAGCCACAATTATATTCATAAGCTCCGGACTACATGCTCCTTCAAATCTTATATGCATGCGATGGATCTCTCTTCACCTTGGGGATTGGACATTTTTCTCCTAAGCAGAATTTGATTTTTTTTCTCTTTAAATTGTTGTAACAATCCATTCTCTTTTCCACCGTTGAATTTTTTTTCATACACAATTTCATGGTCATATATGATTCATTTGATCATCAATTAGATTTTCAACATTTTCTTAATGGATAACTCTAATTGTGCAAGATGATATTTTGCAATGTTGAAGGACTTATAAATGACTTAGAATTAATTGCATGTTTCGTTGATAATGTATTAAGTTAATTTGGTAGTTTTGATAAATTGATTGCTAAAATTCATGGATAAAAGTATACTTTTTAAACAGGCTTCTATTTGCTATCGAAATATTTTTGTTTATTTTGTATGCTTAATGAATGGTTCAAATATTATGAAAATGGGTAGAATGTAGTCAATTAAATAATTTTCATGTTTTTTATCATAATTAGCAATATAATTTTTATAATCAAGAGAAGTGATCTTGTGGGTCTGATAACAAATTTTGACCAAGGGCCAATTTGGACACATTACAACGACACTTGCCAAAATATTTGACCAAAAGCACATTATAATTTTCGATCGTAGCTTTTTTGGATTATGTACCTAGGTTCAGGGCCAGAAAAGCTGCTATTTGCTCATGTGCAGGTGAAAAAATTACTTGTCTGTATTGTCTTGGACAAGTTACTTGTAGGCTTGTAGCTACATTTGGGCTCTTAAAATTCATGCCCAACTCTTCTGAGAGTTTTATGTTCTGAGTCAAATTATTAGAAGGCATCTTAGATTGCAAATCAGATGTTACCCACAAATTTCAGTCTTATTTTATGAAGACCTTATGATTGAATTTCAAGTTTCCTATAGGCGCAAGCTTCTATATTTTATCATGCCTCATGGTGACGAGATAATTTAATGTTAAGACTAGTCGATAAATGCTTAGCTTATAGTGGCAACACATTTTGCTTTTATGATAAAAAATTTATTGCCGTTTGCCTAAAGTTGATGTTAGGGGAAACTGATTAAGATTCCATAGTTTCGTCGTCTCGGGTTGTTATGGTCCCTGATCTACTTTGTTATCGGAGGTAGTTGATCCAACTTGATCGATGAATCTTTGTTGGCAACTATAGGTTGGCATCCATGAGAATCTTATGGACTTGGGTTGGACTTTGATAAGAAGGATAATTTTATGTTGACCATAGCTAATACAAGGTTTTGTGCCATCTCAAGGTTCCTATAATTCGAAGGGACATCCAGGCTATGCCTGTGATCATAGTATAATGATGCAGTTTGCAGTGAAAACATTGGGTCGGAAGACCCCGACAATTTGGTGGTGAAATCACTTTTTTAGAGGACGCATGTGACATTCTCATCAATATAAGATTTTGAGAGTAAATATTGTGATGCACTTGATATAACGTTGGCTCTTTAATGTGACTTCAAAAAGGTTGAATTGGCTGACTAAAAATTATGATAAATAAATTCTTAAAAACCTTATCGAGCATCTTCATGAAATAAATAGTGTTAAAAATTTCACTTGATATATATATATATATATATATATATAATTTTTTTAATTATATTTTTTTATTGAGAATTTGGGCCCCAAATGATTCATAAAGGAAGTGGGGTTTGGGGGGCATTTTGATGATAAGATCCCTTTCGGTTGAAACTTTCTATTACCACAGCCATCATTGGGCCGACTATTTGAAAAATTTGGACTTTGTAGTTTGAAGATTTTGATTTTAAAAGTAAACCCCCTCTGGTTGTGATGTGCAATGAGCATGCCCATCATAAGGGTGTTTAAATAACTTCATTTTATTGCTTTTGATCTTTTGACACAGACAGCACTGATACTAATCTTGCATATAGATTTTTGTTTTGACATGTACATGAATAATATAGATGATACCAATAGAAAATATTATGCAAAATTACTATTTATATAATCTCATATTGATATGTTATTGTTTATATGGATTGATACTATTCATACTGATTGTCACATGTTCATACTGATATTATATGAATGATTGCATACATTTTTTTTGGTGCATTGAATGCAGTTGTAAGTTTTGCTACCTATCGTGCTTGCTTCTCATTATGTCATTTATAATTTAAGGGAAGGCTAAAGACCCAGAGCAATGAGGATTAATCTAGAGTTGTTAGTGATAGATATTTTATTTGATATTTATTTTTTGTAGTCATGAATGTGTATAGGATAAAGGCTTGACATTGTTGGTTAAATGCTTGATGTTGTTGTTATTGCATGAATGTGTAGATAATATATTGATGCAAGAGATTGTATTTATAGTTAATGTATATGATTCTTTTGGGGATATAATAGAAATGTAAATGTATATTTTTGTGATGTTATATGAAATGAAATGCTGCTTTCGCTGTATTAAATTTTGTACATGGATGTTATAGTGGCTCTGGTAGGTAATTAGAAGATTAAAAGAGACGACTATTCCAAATTAAATTTTGGTGCGTGGCACATTTTGTTCTCCTTTATGTTTATTTTCATATTGCATTTAAGTTCAATGGTCCCTTGTGTTTCGTCCTTTTCAAGTTTGTACTTTGTTTATTTCGGTGGCCTATTAACATCTCCCACATGTAGAGGGCATTTACAAGGAATTTTGGCTTCCCCTCGCTTAAAAAAGAATGCATGATCTTTGTCCAAAGGCACTGCCCTAGGTAGTTTTCTAACCCACCACATTTAAAAAAGTGCACATAGGCCTTCATGACCTACACAAGAGAACACAATATTTCACCGCACAAGCACTTAAGCATGAATTACTCTACTGCGTTGGCATAACAGGCATTGGTGCTTATTTCACAAATTTTCCCACCTCGTTGGAATAACATGCTTAGGCACTTAATTTTTGAGGCTTTTATAGCACTATACTGTTGCTCGAGTGATGACGACAATTTTGATGCAACGGGTCCTCGGAGAGAATAAAATCAACACACACTCACTCTTTCTTTGAATATTTTATTTTTTCAACCTTTTCTTTTTCCCCCTTTTTTTGCTTTTTTTCTCATTTAATTTTTTTCACTTCTCTATTTTATCTGTTTTGGATAGCGAGAGATGGTAGAGAGCGAAAGGAAGAGAGAGAGAGAGAGAGAGAGAGAGAGAGAGAGAGAGAGAGGAGAGAGAGAGAGAGGAATGTGAGAGATAATAACAGTGAGGTTAAAGAGGTTGTCGAGATGGTTTGCTGATTATGTATTTAGGAAGTTGAGAGTATCGCTTGTGAGTTTGTTTGGACGTAAAATAGGCTAGGTAGGTTGTATATAAGGCTGCTATTGTCGCAGTTGATGTTGGCATCAAGTGAGAGAGTGATGAGTGGGTTTTTGAAGGTGAGGATGAGCTTGGATTTTGTTGTTGGAGATAGGGGGTTGGCGATTTAGAGGTTTCACGAACTCTTCTCCATTCACGCAAGGTTGGTCATGTCGATGCCTTCCTTATTGAGTTCTTGTTGCATTTCCCACACTTCTTTGTTGGGACTTTAGGTGGGGCTAAAGGTGGTAGGAAGACAAGGTTTTGGCGGGTGTGTAGGAGTCGAAGGGAAGAAGGCAAGTAGGGGTGGGTGAACGCCACTGATTTATTTAGCACCTTTTCCAATGAGCTTCTAGCATGGCTTCTTGCTTTTATTTTGAGGGTTTTGGGCTGGATGATGCAATCTTGCTATGAGAGAGGAGTGTGAATGGGTGGGTGCAAGCACTAAAGGAGAAGATGAGTTTGTGTGAAGCTAGGTCGTAGGTAGGGAGAGTAGAACGAGAGAGTGGGAGTTAAATTTTTTTTTTTTGCTTTTGTTTTGGCCACATGGGGAACGGATGAAAGACAACTAGAGGACTTCACATGGAGATTGTGAATGGGTGCATTCGATGATTGAAAATTGTGAGATTTTTTGATAGTTATGGTAGATTAAACACAACCCAATAATGATTTGATTTGTTTTGATGTTATAATTATTTTAGTTAAAATTAAGAAGGAATTTAAATTGAAATGTTTATCGATGCCCTTGCGCAATTTTTTATTTTTCGTGCACTCAAATTTCATTGCCTAGCATGTGGGCAAATTTTACGTTTCACCTATGTGTGGTGGATATGCCAATATCGATGTCCTTCCTAGGTAATTTTGGTATTCCGGAGCATCGACAAAATTCATTTCATGAATAGATGATGTTTGAGTGATTTTGATTATGGTTGAGGTATTTCACTCCGGACATGATGTCATGTCTGTTGGCTGTTGTTCTCGTCATTTTTGATCGAGTTAATCGTGGAATTAATGCCGAGGTTGATGCTATTGTGCGCGGGCCATAATGCCACAATCTAAATGCTGAAGGATGGGCCCTTGGTCTAGGTCATTGATGGTTTAGGGCGTTTGTTGCCATTAAGATGTATAAGAGTACGAGTAATTTGTGTGTTTCTCTTGATGGGAAAGAAACCGTGTAGATCTTCATTAATTAATTTTTAGCATTATCCTACTTCCTTTTGGTTTTAACCTCAACAGTTAACTAGTTACCAAGGTTAGAGATCTTGCTACTCTATCTTTGACAAAATTTTGAGACAAAATCAGGCCATTGTTTGGTTTTTCCAACTCGAAGGTGTAAGAAGGCCTAATTGCCTATGGATTAGTGGAAAGAAACCATGAAGTCTCATGCCACATTTAATCTTTTTTTTTTTGTAATATTGATGTAAGTAAGCCTCCCCCCTCTTTTTGTGTTTAGGCTGATTTGAGTTTTTTTTTTTTTTTTTTTTTTTTTTTTTTGGGGGGGGGGGGGTATGACTGCTTGGTGGCTATTCAGTTTCTGTTCCCGGTTCCATGAGCCTTGGCTGTTTGGTTTCTATGGCTGTCTTGGTTCCCCTGGCCTTGGCTGTTCGGTTCCTGTTACTGTCCCTTGGCTTTCCTGATTCCCTGGCTTGGCTGTTCGGTTCCTGCTGCTGTCCCTTGGCTTTCCCCTGTTTTGGTTGGCTGTTTTGGGCGTCTGTTTGGGGTGTCTTTTGAGCTCCTTTTTTCTTATTTATAGGGGCTGTTTGTGACAATTTTAGAGGATGGAATATGTGATAATTTTTGGAGTAAAAACCTGAGGGTTTTCTTAGCTTGCGAGCTAGTCTTTTATCCCCTTCTCTTCTTATAATTCGTCTTGAATTTCTATCTATTTCTTCTCTCCACAAGTTTACACCCTATTGTATCTTTCTTCTCAAACTACAACAAATTGTTAAGTGTCATTGTGTCTTGTTTAAGTGGAGTTTTGTCATGTTTTTTAATTATTGTTGTGTTTATTTAAGTTATTTGGAAAGGAAGTGATTATTTGGTCTCCTACTAGCCTTAGGAACCCTAGGTTGCATCAAATATTTTGACATTATAATTCTAGTAGTTTGAGTTGGCATATTTATGTCTATGAAGTTGAAATGTGTTGGATACAAAATTACTTGATAAAAAATAGGCTAAACCCTACTTGAGCTCACGAGACAATTAGACTAGACGAGATCTCTTAATCTCTCAAGTTGATACAAAAACATGATTTGGACCAAAGAAGCATGAACCAAATGGAGTTAAAGAATATGAATTCAAAGAGAAACAGAGAAATAGGGAGAAATTTTTCTAGAATTTCTCATGCATGTGCCTGATAATTGATCCCCTATATATGGATTGGAGATAAGGCTGGTTCTATCGGATGTTTTTAATAGGATTCTGACCACTGTGAGAATAGCCGAACATGAAATGTAGCTGGTTGTATAGTTAAATAATTTTCTTCCTTTTGTGACTGCCTTGGACGGGCATCATCTAGAGGATGGCAAAAGTGAAAGCTTCATCAACCCAATTTGCCCTAGGTGCTTGAAGATTCACGTCATGCAAGGTTTGATTATGATCTATGTTATGAGAGTTACCATGATTTCATCACATGTCCCTCATACTTTTGCATATCATGCTTTAAATTCGTTCCTCTAAGGCTTTTTAAAATTTCTTCATATAGTAGTTGAATTCCGCAATTTCTAACTTAATTTGTGCTGCAATGGAGAGCTATAAAAACTCGTCTCACAAGTCGTGGCTATCAACTCGAGGAGAAAATTCGAGTAGTTTTTTGAGAAATCAATTTTATTAGTGAAGGGTTTGCATCAACGATTTTTTAAGAAGGTGAAGACAGCATGTAGAAGTGAATCTACCATAGCCCTTAAGCAACATGAGGAAGAAAAATTGCAATTGAAATTCCTGTGAAGAAAGTTATTGATTTAACTGAGACTTAGGTGCCAATTGATACACCCACATATGACATTGCCTTCACATCTCGCTTTACTTAAGGATGGAGTTGAAACTCCTAAAACGGTCGTGGATGCAATGGATGAGTTTCTTCTCTAAGAATGTTTTTAACTTCACAAATGAGGGTTGCTTTATTTTGGGTCTAATTTGCCCTTGTAACTAGTATTTTGAATTTTGGATGAGGTACCTCCTCATTTTGAAGAGACAACATGTTGATCGACTAGGTGACATGTTTTGTTGATCTGTCCATTAGAGTCTATAATACGCTCTCCAGTGAAGGGTAACAAAGAATCATCTCGGGATGAGTCGATGAGATGGAAGGCATGCAATAATGTATGGACTATGACATGGTGACATTTTACTTTTGAATAGGAGAAATTTGAGTAAAGTGCTAAAAAATATTTTTAATCATTTTTTTGAGGTCGTTTTACAACCATTAGAGTTGATCACAATTGCATGCCCACACCGAATGCTTGACTTTGTATTCATTTGAAAGAGTCAAGGTCAATTTTGTAGGATGGGTTACATGGGATTAAAGGTGTAAGTGAGCTGAGCCGGCTTGAACATGAGCTCACGAATCAAGCTTATTGAGCCTTGAGTTCGAGCTTGAGCATATAGTTGAGCTTGTAAATTATACGAGCTTGAGTTTGAGCTCAGCCTGACTTGACTCATAGGCTCATCGAGCTACTCATTTAATTTTAAAATTTCTTTTAATATAAGTTGCTTCAAAATGATTTCCTAGGAGTTTTTTCACATCACGTTCATGAGACAAGTTGGCGATGGATGGGATTACGAGAACTCGTCGGGTGCCTTATATAGTTTTCTTTTCCATTGCAAGAGGCCGTATGTCCATAATGGTCTTGAGTAAGAGGATCGACGATTCTGACTGCTACGACTCTGACGATGGGTTACATGTGATTAAAGTTGTATTTTATTCTATCCATCTTTGCAGCAGTATTGTTTGGAGGTATTAGGAGCATGGTTTAAAATTGTGCAATATGAGGCTCGCCTTTGCGCAATTCCAGTAAAAAACGCCTCGATGCTTACGCCTCGAGTTTTTTTTATGAGGCTTGCGCCTCAACTTGGTTGAGGCCCGCCTTGAGGCCCCTCCTCACCTCACTGGCATGAGGCTTACGCCTCACGCTATATATATTAAAACTTACATAAATCTTGAAGAAAATGCCCGACATTGGACTCTATAGGAGAGGAGGAAGGGGAGAGAGCAGTTCACCATAATGATGATTCAAATGAAGAACCCCTTAGTGATGACAGTGCTGATGACTTATGAGTTCTATTGTGATATTTCATTGCTATTTATTTTTGAAAATTGGAATTATATGTTAATGAAAAGAATACTGGGATTTGGGAAAGATAGAATTTTGAGTTGAACTATATTTCATGGTCTTATTATTGAGATATTTTGATTTCACTTCATATCTTATGCTTTTTTATATTTTATATTATTCACTCATTAGTATATAAAAATTAGATCATTTTATGTTTACGCAATCTTTTGATTTTGAGGCTTACGCCTCAAAACGCCTTGAGGCTTACGCCTCGCCTCACGAATGAAAAACGCCTCAATACCCGAATACGCAATTTTAAACATTGATTAGGAGAGCTTCACGTGCTTGCTTCTTTGTAGAAGATGCTATGATAATTTTCTTGCTAAAAAAATCTTATTTGATTTTTCTTGCATAAATCAGCTTGCAGGATTGGGTTCCTAGCTATTTAATAATAGTTGTGATATATAAAAGCTCAGGAATTATCTTCTGAACAGCATTGCAGAGTAAATCTTTTGCATTACGCTTGATGAACAAGTTAAGGATAAACCCATTATTAAACTTTCTTAGAAAGATGACATTTCTTTTAGAGATTTTTTGGATAACATTAGAATTAAGTATGAGCTTCATATTTAAAAAAAAGAAAAAAAGAGTATGAGCTTCATATTTTCTTCATTTTGAAAAAAATGTATTCCTATGTCTTTTATGTTCCTTTATTGTAGGGCATTGATTTAGCATTAAATTTTTTGTTGTTGTTAGCATGCTAAAGATCTTAATAAGATAAAGGCTTGTTAATCACATTTAAATATGAATATGACAAAGTAAGTGAGATGATTACTTATTTTATTTTGATTAACAAAAAATCATTTTCAATTATGGAGGAATTTGAATTCAATTTAGTTATGAAATTGTTGATATATAGTTAGAGACTATTTTGATCTTTCATAAAGAGTCAATGAATCATTTTAATCATTGTCTCCAAAATAATTTTTTCTTAACTATAAAACTATATTTAAATATCATAATAGTTTTATCATTATTTGCTGCATTATCAGCAGATATATTTAACATTTTATTTTCAACTTTTAAATTACAAAGTGTTTTGTAAATACATCATCTATCTCAAATGCAGTATATGATAATGATAAATGCAAAATACTAAATACACGTTTTTATAATCTCCAATTAGAATCAACATCATGGCCTTTTGCTACTACATACGATATTATCCGATTTTTAGATTTCCATAAATTAGTAGTAGACCTTATTTTACTAATACTATTAATTTTTTTTTTAAATTTACTTTTTTTTATTACACCATCATAACATCATTTATTGAGTGAGCGAGCTCATTAACGAGTCGTGTTGTGGCTTGGCTTACTTAACCCCTATCATGAGCTATAACATATAGAGTAGCAGTTGAATATTTTTCTACCTGTTGTGAGTGCCTTGGACGGGCACCATCTCGAGGAAGACCCTAATGAGTTTATTGAGTGAGTAATGTTTGATAACTTAGTCTAGTTTGACTCGTGGATATCAAATAGTGTGGAGTTTTGTAGCCAAATACTGAAAGTCTAGTTAGTTTAGGGCGGGTCCTTATTGGAAACTTGAGCTCTAGTGACTCTTGATGACAATTGATGGGCGACTTTTGATTCTATGTTCAAAATGTTTCATCATTTATTAGCGTTTTAGACCTAATATAGGCATGTCTTCCGTATTACTCATCTAACCCAAATAAATGTACACAATGCATATTGAATAGACTACTTGCTATTCCAGTCCTAAACATTTTCTACATATATGGGAGGCTAATTATCAGGTCTTCTAAATTCTTTTGCTGGAGAATGTTTTCGTGCATTTTTATTGGCCTAGTAAGGAGAGAGAGAGATGATGGCATGGGTGAACTTATGAAATCGAAAGAATAATCATAAATAATAGTCTGCCATAATTCTATTGTTTAAGACAGAAATAGTATTCTGCTTCCCTAACAAATTCACTTAATAGTGGAGCCACATTAACCGCCATCAAATTCAAATAATAATTGTTATAGAACGATGTGCTGAAGTAGCATGGCATTCAAATTTTTTTTCTTAGTTGTGTAAAATACATGGAATATAATTTTAGTAATAATAGTTCTTGTAGGGGGATTATGATTTTGGGTGATCAAGTCATTAATAAGAGTACACGTTTTAGATATCTTGGGTCTATTATTCAGAGTGATGGTGAAATGGATGGGAATATTATGAGTAGAATTCAAGTTGGATGGTTGAAATAGAGGAAGTCATCGGGCTTGTTGTGTGATAGAAAAGTCCCCTTCCAATTTAAGGGAAAATTCTATAAGATGGTGGTTAGACCTGCAATGTTTTATGGTATAGAATGTTGAGAGAAACATAATATTAAGTTAAGTGTTGCAGAGATAGGATGCTTAGGTGGATGAGTGACTTTACTCTTAGTTTCTTAGAGGCATGATACGAAATGAGCATACACATAAAAAGGTCGGAGGAGCTCCAGTTGATGATAAGATTAGAGAGATTCGTGTTAGATGATTTGTTCACATAAAACGGTAGCCTTCCGACGACCCGGTTAGGAAAATAGATATATTTGATTTGACTTATGTTAAGAAAGACAGAGGTAGATCTAAAAAGACTTGGTTAGAAAATATTAGAAATGATTTTTCTTTATTAGATTTAAATGAGAATTTAACTTTTAATCTGGCACAATGGAGAAAAATGATGCATGTAGCCAACCCTATATAGTGGATAAAGGCTTCATGTTGTTGTTTGTTGTTGTAGTTGGGTAAAATATATTATATTTGAGTAAAAATTCTACTCTTATATTTAAGTAAAATAACTAATATATGACACTACAGGAAAAATGCTAATTACCGATAGATTTTTCTGGCGGATTTTAAAAATTTATTTAAAAAATTATATTTTTGTAATTTTAAAAGAATTACTAATTAACTATTTGAAATAAATGAATAATATTAACTAATTTAAATTAAGTATTAAAATATTTAACTAAATTGATTAAATATTTAATTTTTTTATTAATTTTAATCTCATGGGCATCACATGAGGACAAAGAATGCTGTGGCGTGCGGGCAGTGGGGCTCGCTGGTTTTTTCGCTGGAAAAATTTTATGGCGTATAGTTTCGCCGGAAAGTTTTTTCCTAGAGGCTTTTACTGGCAGCCAAAAATGTATTTTTCCGCCAGAAATTTGCCAATTTCCGACATTTTCCTGAAGTGTGATAAACATTATATTTGGGCTTCAAGTCCTTATTTTGGGTGCAAAGATTTTTTGAGTAATAAATCGTGCTTTTCTAACTGAATCATATGCCTAGATCATCGTCTTTATATCTAAAAGAATTCTGATATGTTATATTTGGGTCAAAAACATTAGATCCTACCAAAAAAAAGACCTTCCACCTCTTACATAACAAATTAACAAATTGTTAACTTAGCCCCTTTTCAAGAATACATCTATTTGTGCTTCATAGCATTACACTCTTAAAGCAGTAGTTTTCTATCTTTCACTAATAGAAATTACATGATTAGCTAACCCTGTGACGCGTACCGCAACTACTCGTATTCTGTTTTGTAGGGAAAGTACTCCTGCAGACAAGGTTAGAGAAGCGCACAGGAAGGTGATGGTTGCAAACCATCCAGATGCAGGAGGAAGTCATTACCTCGCTTCTAAAATCAACGAAGCAAAGGATTTGTTGCTTGGAAAGACCAAGGGCGGTGGATCTGCATTCTGATTTTATACTACTGGGAACATCTCTTTGAATTCTACTTCTTCAGTCTTATTATTCAGTGGTATGTCTCTTTATATTAGTATGATTCTGCTGTAGTTAGTTCATTTTTTTAAAGAGAGAATTACTTACATCATCAATATCATACATATTTATTAGAAATTTAATATTATTGAAAAAAATGATTGATTGAATTCATGCATTTGTGTTTGCTGTGATTAAATCATTGGTGTTCTGATTGAAATATGTGATTTTTTAAGTTTGATGAATGGAGATATGAGGGTGTTTATTTTGTAAATAGTTAGAATTTAAGTGGTTTATATGAAATTGTTTTTTTTTTTAAATAACCTAGTATTGCTGAAATTAGGGTTTATACAATTGAGTTTTTTGGCCAAAGATTCGTTTATATCATGAGCAACTGCTGAGAACTTTATGAGAAGTACCAAAATTTGCTCAAAAATTTGAAGAGCGTGTTAATTATTGAGGGCAGCATTTTTTTGTTTGGATTCTTGCAGCTGTTTATAAAAATGATTGAAGAATTATCAACAACATCAATAATAATATTAAGTCTTTTATCTTATTACCTGAGGTTGGTTATATGATTTTTTTCTCATTATGTTCTATTAAGAGATAAAATTTTATGATACTTTTTAATCAAGTCTTTTTGGGTCTCTATTTTTTTTAATATAGGTGATATTTAATAAATCTATTCTCTTAATTGCGTGGTTGAAAGGTTGATATTTTATGCGATAAAATCATCTAAGGTGACTATCAAATCTTATCTACAAGTGGAGTTACTTTAACCTTTTCATGTATATACTTGTTACACATTCTATCTTTAAGAGTTGATCATCTTCATCTTTGTAACGTTTAATTTTATGCTTCTCTTTTAATGTCCAATATTTTATTCCATAAAGTATTGTAGGTTCATCAACATCTTGTAAAATTTTTCTTTAAGTTTTGAGGGGTATTTTTCTATCATACTACATGCCCGATGCATTCCTCCACTTCAACCATTTCAAAATATCCTCTTATATTTCATCGACTTTGAACAATAGATTTGATATATCTAAAACACATACTTTTAATGGCTTGATCGTCCAAAGTCACAATTCATCAACTAGATCTATTACTACTAAGATTATACTCAATGTATTCGGTTTTAGATCTACTCAATATTCAATTCTTATCTTAATTCGAGTTTCATGGACTTGCTTCTTTGCCCATATCTATCCATGATGTTGTAACCTTTTTTTTTTTTTCTAAAAGGTCAAATTGACCATATGTTGTGACCCTTGCTTATTTAACATTGCACCCAGGTATCGGTATAATGGCTTTTGAACAGTACTTGTTGTATTCATGTTGTACAACTCGTCACTTCCAGGAAATGCCCTAGTGTTAATCCTAATATATTAAATAATTCATATCATGATTGTTGAACTAATTTTATATTGATTGTGGACTATCTAACACAATTTTCATTTTTTTATCTAGGACTTAAAAGCATAGCAATGACAGTGTTGATTGAAGAATTACCACAAAAATTAACTTTAAAAAAATTATTATGAGTTTTATGAACTCTTATTTTTTGAAATAATGTGACAATACAATTTTCATATAAGGATCATATTTTAATAAATCCGACTATAAAAAATTACTTCTCATCACTAAATTTTTGATAAGTAGCAAAAAATTTGCAACAAAACTAAAGTTTCTTGTCAGAACGAGATACGAAAATGATACATATACAATTGATCAAACATTAAAATCAACTAATTAATCTTCAATAAATTTTTACATACGATACTGTTTACTTCCTTTTTATTCAACTAATCATGCCTTAACAACCATATTATCAAGGAATTAAAATTAAGCCTTAAATAATATTGAGATTAAAACGATCTCTCATATAAATTTCAGAGATTCTTCTCTTCTGCTTGGATTCTCATTCATGCGTGCTTCACCACCATTCGCAGTGCTGCTGCGGCAGCTATGAGCTTTCTGTCTCGATGAACGATAATTATTTGATTGAAGGATTCATCAGACCGGACATGGCTCTCACCATCCTTCGGTTCCCCGTAGTTATTCCACCTGGATTAGTTTCTAGTAGCAGATTTCTCTTCATTGGCTGAAGAAGAGAAGCCTTCGAAGGTCTGATCTTTGTCTTCCTCCATTATCGTCTCCAGCGTTCTTGACGGCTTATTTTTGTGCTTGGCGATGCGGATCAGCTGCGGCGGGGCCACTTCCACGGCGTACAGAAGTAGGCTGTGCGCTCTCGCCATTATGTATCTGAGATGAAGAAGAAGTTGATTAATCACGAGGCTTCTGCTTATGATGAAAAGCTTGGTAGTATCAGGATTGATTGATTGATTCTAAGGAGGTTTAAAGGATATATTTATAGAGTAATTTGCACGCGGAGAAAGACTTGATTTGTTATTAAAGCGTGTGGGTAGATATATGTAGTTGAATAAAGTTAGAGGAGCTGTGGTGGGGGTTCTACAAGTTTTTATTTTTAAACAACAACAACAACATCAAGCCTTTATCGCACTATGTGGGTTCGGCTATAAGTTTAAATGAGTGGTGGGGCTTCCAATATTTTCTAACCAAGTCTTTTTAGGTCTACCTCTGCCTTTTTTAACAAAAGCCAAATCTAATGCATTTACTCTCCTAACAGGTTCATCGGAAGGCTGTCATTTTACATGACTAAATCATCTAAGGCGACTCTCTCTAATCTTATTTGTCACTGGAGCTATCCCAACCTTTTGATGAATTTGCTCGTTTCGAATCCTGTCTTTAAGAGTAAATCAACTCATCCAATTGATCATCCTCATCTCAACAATACTTAATATTATGCTCATCTTTAAGCTTACAAGTTTTTTTTAAGTGGATAAAAAAATTGTGATTTATTATTTTAAGCTTTGGTTGGAGAAATGTTAATAATAAGCCAAATCAATACTAAATTGAGCTTAGCATTTGATCCGACAAGCTTTGTTGGGAAGCCTTTTAACAAATGAAGTTTGAACCAATTTGAGCTACGTCAATTACATCCCTATATGAAATTCAATGCATGCTACTTTGTATAAGTTTCGCTATAGAACAACAACTTAAAAATGTTTAAAAGTTTTTTTTTTAATTATTTTGAAAAATAATTTATTTTATTTTAAAATTTTAGAAAAAGCTAAATAGATAAGCTAACATGTCAAAAACAAAAGCAAAAAAAATAATAATAAGTATTTACCAACATGCCCAAAAGGTTTTTTTCTGTTAAAACAAGAAAATCCCACAATAGAACCTTCTATATTACAGTGTTTCTGCCAATTTATGACAATGTTATCTTCTGGAAAGCTATTTTTTATTTCTAAAGAGAACCTAAAATTTAGGAGAAAGTGTCAAAGGAAATTCTTTAAGTCAAAAAATAACAAAGTAGAGATTTGGACGGGTCTAAAGTTTTTGGGCTTTCTGTAATCTAGAACGGCTGATGAGGTGGATGATATATGACAAAAGGGAAGATTCACACCAGTCTAGAAGCTTGTATGATTTTCAAATGGACTTGATCAAAAGTCAATATTGAATTGCGTAAAATTTTATTCATAAATTAAAATAAAATATTAGGTCAGCACATAAAAAGTTAAAAAACATAACATTTAAATGTCAACGAATCTAGCAAAAATATTTTTCTTGATATCATAAATTAGAGTTGGTGTTGATGATGTGTATTAGCCATGTATAGGTGATGAGATGCGTCGATATTATTGGCGACGGCAAGCAATGAAGCTGTATTATGGGCGACAGTAGGCAATGAAGCTGGTGTACATCACTGTAGTTGAGATAGTCAGACAATGATAGTCGGAGGATTGCAGTCGGACAATGATGATGATTCGAGGATGATTAAATGATTGTAGTCGGACAATGATTGTTAGACGATTGTAGCTGGACGAAGGTTGTCAAAGGGTCAAAGTTCGGCGATGGTGACAAAGAGACTATAGTCGGACGATAGTGTATGATTAAAATCGGGCTATAATAGTTTGAGGTGAGTGGGAAAATTATTGTTCCACTAAACTCCCAGCTTCCTGTAGCCACACACGACATCCAACCCATCTCTGCATACACATGTTGACCTAGACCTACACGACCAATCCTCCCTCGTGCCCATCTGATCCTAGTGCCTGATTCATGTAGTTCTCCCGATTAGCCACACACGACCCGACCGACCCCATATCCTCCTCTTTACGCAACATCAACCAATTCAACCCGACCAGCCTCGCCATCTGGCCCGATCCTCACAGATTTTAGGTCACCCTCAGCTGCGTCATATCAACTTAAACCATTCTACCTATACCCAATCCAATCTGGTTTGACCTAATCAACTTTGTGATTTGATTCGCTTGATGCCTCTCCCATTTATGTGTGATTTAAGGTATTATATATATAACGAAGAGAAGGGAGAAGTGGAATTTTTTTAAGACATGTATGGTTCATTTGAAGACTTGTGCCATCAATCTTTGATCCAACAAGGAATGCACAAATTGAAGCCTCCTATGGGCTTCAAAAATTCGGCCCAGGCCTCCACCCGATGTGCTTTTTCTTTTTCGGGGGGATTTTTAACGGATTAAGTTCCGGGGTAAATTTTGCAAAGGCAGATGAGTTTGTAGATAAGACACTACCCAGAGATTTCGCCCTCATTTTATGAGGACTTTATGATATGAGTTCTGGTTTTCTATAAGCGCAAGGCCCTATAGTTAATTGCCCCTCTTGATCACAAGAGAAAACTTTCGATTAAGGCTAATCGTCAATCATATACGTAGAAATTACACATCTGACATATAGTAGCAGCATGGGCATATGTATTGGAGAATTTGATAATTTTGATTTTTAAAATGAAAATTTCACCATCTTGCACTTAAAGCGGATGGCGGGAAATGAAAGATATTTGCTTAATGGGACAAATTTGAATATACCTTAGCTAACAAAGTGCTTTGTGCCATATCGATCATATATTATTGATTAATATCTAAAGCATTTGATGTCAGTGAGGAACGTATTTGCTCTGGCCATAACCGATATTTTTGTCGTGCCATTTGGCGCCAAAACCGCCGGTTATAGGACACGTACCACGTCCTTACTAGCAGGAGATTGTTTGAGAATGAATCATATTGATATTTTCAATTAGACATTCGCTCTATTTGAGATGAAGTAAATTTTAATTTGTCCACCTCGACAAATTATTGCGGAGGGTGAATGGATGTTGTGCTTTAAATATTTGATGGTTTAATTTCAATTTTAAATATTTAGGATTTGGATGATCTTTGGGCTTTTAGATTTTTAAGCATTTAAGTGACATTTGAAAATATTTGTGAACCCCTCCGATTGAGATCTTCGTTCAACACGACCATCATCGGGGTGTTTGGGATCATTTCCATTTGTGGCTTGAACATTGTTGACTCTGTCGAGTTATCGACAGAGGAGCGGGTGTCATAATCTTTATGTCTTTATTAGTGAATTCTCATTGTTATAAGTCTTGAAGGCCTAATGTGAATGTATTAAGATAAATATACCAGTCGTCATCACCGTATATTTATTTTATGGTTCGAACTCTGTCGACTCCTATTGATCCGCATAGAAGGATCGGGTTCTAAATTGAATTCACTTATTGACCTGCGCAGCATCCCTAAATGTCACATGTGTACTTATAACACGCTCGTCGGGGCCCATACAGGTGTTTGGGAGCATTTTCATTTATTGATTGAATCTTGTTGATTCTATCGAGCTGTCGATAGAGGATCGGGTTTTATAGGCTTTATGCCTTTGTTAGTGAATTTTCATTATTATAGACCTTAAATGCCTAATATGAATGTGTTAAAATAAATATATCGATCCCCATAATCGTGTCGAACATGTCGACTCCTATTTACCTGCTTAAGAGGATCGAGTTTCATAGACTTTATGCCTTTGTTGGTGAGTTTTCTTTATTGAAGGCCTTAAAGGCCTAATATGAATGTATAAAATAAATATTCCGACCGCCCTCATGGCCGCATATTTATTTAATGGTTGAACCGTGTCGACTGTTATTTACAGGTATAGGAAGACTGGGTTCATATTTAGACTCACCATTTGACCCGCGCAACATCACTAGGCGTCACGTGTGTACCAATAACATGCTCGCCGGGGCCAATGCGGGTGTTTGAGGGCATTTTATAATTATTTTTTGAACCTTATTGACTCATATTTATCCGCTTAGGAGGATTGGGTTCAAATTTATTGGCCCGCATATCATCCCTAGACGTCACGTGTATTCCCACAACATGCTCGTTGTGGTCCATGCGGGTTTATGATTACACTTACCTCTTATGTACCTATGTGTATACAAACTACGGTGCATGTGCGGGGGCATTCTTGGAGTATTCAACGGGTCTTCTACGACAGCTCGTAGAAGTTTATATCTGTTATAGTACTGTTGTGTTTCTACCCTTATAGCTTGCAAGGGTTTATGTATTTGACTGATAATTGTTTTGATTGTAGAAGTGTTATTGAATCTTTGCTATGACAGCTCTTAGGTGTTGTATATTATGTTGAAGACATGTTATCTTCACTTGTAGTGGATCTTCCTTGCATATTGACTGATGAATGGCTAGGTTTGTCGTCAAATTCTTTATGCACGTTGCTCAATGAACTGTTGCATTTATTCGCAAGGAATTGTATCACTCGTAGGCAATATGTTGCATGTGCTATGATTCTTCTACCGATGTCCACAGGGAATTCGTTGCATCTATTATATATCTGTCACATATTCTTCACATTTCATTCATGAATACATCACTGTGTTTATTATAACTATCACACTGTGAGAGCTTGTTCCTTTGATTTTTCCTTTCTGGATCTGATTTTCCTCCCAGGATAGTCCGGGACGATATTGAGATCGTCCAGGACAATCAGTGCAGTGAATACAGCTGATTTTTTGGAGTGGATCGTCCAGGCCGATTTTGGATCGTCCTAGGACGATCAGAGCATGACACAAGTCAGAGAGCAAATCGTCTAAGAAATTAATTATTGTCCTAGACGATATGGCGATCGACTGGGCCGATCAGCTTTGTTTTATAAGGAAATCAGCTCGTTTTTGAGGAGAGAGAAAATCATTTTTATAAAATAAAATATCTGAGGAGAGAGAAGGAGAAGGAAAGCAAAGGAAAAGCTGGTTTTCGGAGGCCGCGGAGCGCTTTTCGTCCGACGCCACTGTTGGGAAAAGTGTTTATCTCGTGGTAAGGACTCCGAATCCTATTTCTGTTTTCGAAGATGTTGAGTTTTGATCGTTTTGTGCACAGATTTGTGTTTTCATTACCGAAAAACACGCCGTATTTTGTATTGACGAAACTTTCACCGCACAACTTTTGATATGTTATTGATATGATTTTTCTACACGTTTTGAGTATTTTCTGTAACGATTCTACCTGTTATTTTGGGTTATGTGCGATTTTGATCGAATAGATAAATATCAGGATGTTGATTGATGTTGCTTCAGTAGAATAGAAGTCTTATAATGTTGTCGTGCACGTTCTGTATTAATTTGGTAAATTATGATTTTTAGGAATTTTTGTGTAAATTCCGTATACTGCCGTTATGCCGCTGGATTTTCGTACGATTTCCGATTTTCGTTATTGTATGATTTCATTGATATTTATATTCTGTCACTGCGCATTGCTACTGTTATAGATACTGCATGGATATGGATACTGTGATTGATTCATTGATGTTGCGGACATGGATACTACTGATTTATTGATATTAATTCGCTTCATTGATACACTGTATTGAACTGATGCATTTGCTTCATTGCTAGTATAGACTGGTCTTTATTGTGTTAATTTTATGATTTCGTACCGATCGATTTAATTGACCAGCTAGTATTGTTTTGATTGATTCGATTTGATACGATTGATTTGACTGATCGACTGATTTTCTACTGTTTATTGATTCTTCTACCGCTGCATTGACGACTGATTTGATTTCCGTATTTGCATAGATTTGATTCATTGATCATGTGAAATAGACTGTTATGGATTTGATTGACTGACATGCATATTGTTTCCAGTACCCTGCTTTGATTTCAGTTGTAGGTATTAGGTGACCTGTTGGGCCTTTTGAAGCTCATTATATGTGGTTAATATTTTCAGGTCAGGGCAAGGGAGCAGGAGATTGAGGTTGATCAGGAATCTCCAGGTTTTTGTCCTTTTTGGTTATAGATATTCTTTTGTACTCAGGACAGGATAGATTTCAGTTCATAGTGTAGTTCCTGAGTATTGTATATGATCTTTTGAGATTTGAATCGACTTGTACATTGATGTTATAAATATTATAGATTTTTGCTAGACTGTTTGATTGAAGTTATAGATAGCTATGGTAAATTGTTGATGGATTATTTGAAATTCTTTCCAAGTTAGATCTTGGGGCGTTACACACACTCCCTTCCACAAGTGTGGGTGTTGTATATTAATGAATATCATTCATAGGTGACTGCAGTTTGTTGATATTTGCATTCCTTTTGTCATGATAGTTCTTGATAGATTTCTTTGGAGATTTTATATCATTGCTTAAAAAGTCCTTAAGCAAACTGTAGTGGAGATCTTATCCAATACATATCTTTATAGTCAATGCAATTGTCTCAAACCAATCAATTGCATGATTTTCCCTTATCATTTGTTGGGAAAATTTGCATAATCATCTGCACTTGTATTTTTTGCATTCTCTTTGGTTTTCATTGATCAATGCTTGCTAGTAGATCATATGTCCTTAATTCTTGTTTATGATTGCAAATGTGTTACATTCCTTGTATGTGATAGTAGGTGAGTTATTATGCTACAAAGCATTCATGCCATGGCTTTTTGACCACATCATATCCTTCACAATCCTTTATCATTTAGAAGTGAGATCATGCTTACAAGAGGGATTGTAACATGAGTGTTAAATATGATACAATTGGTCATTAACATTTCCTTTCCATTTGGGGTAATCACTTCTTAACCTTCATAATGATTGTGTTGTTGATCCTAAGCACATTGTTATATATCTCACTTAATCCCATTGATATGTTGATTATGTTTGAATATCTTCCTCCACGAGTCCCCTATGGTCCATCCAAGTCTTTGCTCGAGTTCAACTATTCAAGTCAAGTTGAATCAAGTCTTTCTTGGTTGAGTTTGATTCAAGTCCCTTGTTCATTTGAGTTTGAATCTAACTAGTTTAAGTCATATTCACTTAATATTCAAATTAAGCCCAAGTTCAAATTTATTTAGGTCCAAATCATATTTATCTTCAAGTTCTTTGCTTAGTTTGTTTGAGTTCAAGTTCACAAGTCATGTTGTTATTTGGATTCAATCAGTTCTAAGTGCAGTCCTATGTTCACCCAAAATTTCGGTAGCCTCTCATCATCTCCCATATTTAGGGAAAACTATAAAAAATTGGGCCTCCTGCCACGCTAGAGAAAACCGTGTACGGTAGGTGTTCTTGGACACCGCGGCCGTGAAATCTTCAATCCCACCATGCCAGAGAAAGGCGTGTATGGGTCTTCGGTACTTGTTGAAAAATTAAAGCAGTTGTTTTCCCGCAGGTATAGAGTAATGCATGAGTACTTAAATGTTGTCCCATCCATGCTAAGAAAAACGTACATTGGGCCTACTCACCTCATCGTAGGTGTTGCACCGGGTTCCCTTCCCACCACGCTAGAGAAAAACGTGTATGGGTGGTTTGCCGTACCAACACAAACGTCGAATGTAGGATTTGAGTTTAGAAACTTATACCTTCGTGTAAGGAGTGACGACGATGGAGTTAGCACTTAGATTAGAGCACATAAGCATGCTCCCCTCTCTTTTATTTATTTTTTTTTTCTATTTTTTCTTTTCTTATCGCTCTTTTTTTCTTTTTTTAGTTTCCATCTCTCTCTCATTCTCTCTCTCACACACAGGGATCGGAGGGGAGTTGATTAGCTAGAAGAGGGGAGTCATATGAGCTACGATCGGAGGGGAGCGTCAGCTTCGGCTTTAGAAGAATCGGAGATGGGTAGAGGTAATGCTTGCGGCTAGGGCAGAGATTGGATTTATTAAGGTTGGATGGGGAGTTCGGTCGGCCAGGAGTCGGACATGGATCAGAGTTAGAGGTCTAGAGCTTGTGATTTTTCTACAAGGAGGAGGGTATGTCATGGGATTCGACCAAGATTGGATCACGAGAGCTGTGCGTCAGATCTGGATGCCGAAGGGTAGGTAGATGGCTATCGGTCACTTGCAAGGTATGGACCAAACTTATCCTCCCTCTCTCTCTCTCTCTCTCTCTAGACCGAATGAACCCAAAGCTTGGGCAAGGGTCGCGGCTATGGTGAGATCGGGAGGTGTAGTTGATTTCAAGGCAAGAGGTAGAGGGATCAAGTGGAGTCGGCAGCAAGAGGCGACGAGCTTGAGGTTATTGGGTTGCTTGCAGCTCCAACAGAGAGGAAGAGTGGAGGCTGGAGGAAGGAGGTTTCTCGTGGGAGGAGAAGGAAGCTTGTGGTAGTTTAGGGTTTGTGGTTTGCGAAGCAGAGGGGAAGTGGCGTAGGGGTCTCTAGCAGATAGCGAAAGAAAAAAAAAGGAAGAAGTCGGGAGCTCTCATCTTATTAACGAAGGCAAAGGTGACATTGAGGCAGGCTACACACACGAAGAATAGATGTTTTTGGCACCGTTTGCAGGTTATGGGTGACTGCATACACAGGATTTGGGCAGGATTTGCGACAGAGCTACAAGATGGGTAGCATCAATTCGGGAGTAGGTAATCATTTTTTTATTCTATATTATTTTTTTATTCGCTTGCATAGGCCAACACCTCCACATCATTGATCTGGGTGAGAAGATCTTTTAATTTGAAGATATCACATCATTGATCTTTGATCTGGATGGGAAGATTTCTAATTGAAAGTCCCGCGCAGTCGTATCTTAGATCCTAGCGGGGTGATTGCTAATTGGAAGACCCCATGCCATTGTATCTTAGATCTGGGCGGGTAAAACCAAAGGAAAGTACTTCCCAACCTCCCTTCATAGGGAGGGGACACAAGGAGGCTGCCGAAATGTTAAATGTTAAATGAGATCCACTTAATTAAGTTAATAATAAATTCATAAACAAAAATACATATCATTTTCTAATTTAACATCATCTCTTCCTAAATCCAAGGGATGTATGTATATCTACTCTATGAAAGATATGAATATAAATTACAAAGAAAAACCTAACCCAATCCAATACTCATGAATCATATGGATCAATTTATTGAAAGTCATCACTAGAGCCTCTAATTACAAGTTCTCAAATGCCAAATGCTTCACTATTAGTAATATTGGTTACAGTTGTCCTCAAAAGAGTCTCCACTTGGAATCAATTAATCTTAATAAGCTGGATGACTAAGGGGATGACATGGTTGAGTGTGACCCTTATGATGATGTCAGTAACGTAGAGGAAGAACTCTCACTTAGTCATGGTGTGATGTGTGCTAGCTACCTTACAAAACAAAATTTGATTGCAAATGCATCTACAACTTCCCACTTAGCTCTAAATTAGAGACAAATCTTATAAAATTATCATCTACAATGATAATTGAATAAACATTTCTTCAACTTCTATTTTGACTAGATGAAACTTACCCTTGAGCTATATCCTTACATGATTTTCTGGAAGGATTAAATCACTATTTATATCACCCAAAGATATCTTACCCCTTTGTAATTGAACATATCTAATTTTATTTGTATGATATTTTCCTCATGAATGTTACTCATGTATTTTTAAAGGGACGGATGGGGACATCAGTTCATGGAAGGTTTATCAGAGGCGTGGCCGCTGATCTACGGCCACGACCGAGTCTTTGTAATTTTGAGTTATTTATATTATTTTCTTATTTATGTATTTTTTATTTTCAGTGTCGTGTATTTGTTTTCTAGTTGTACCCATTTAGTGGGAGATGTCGTATGTAAGCCCGGAGGGAAATTTTGTCTTTTATTTTCATGAGTCCCATGTACTTGGCTATTTATAGCCTCATGTTTTATTTTTCAAGGTAATGAATGATTGATTACAAAATTTCTTCTTGCAAGAGTTCTTGTGAGAGCTTGAGAGTTCTAATGGAGAGAAATCTCTAGGATAGAGAGAAGTACGCAATACCCACCAACCTAGATAAGACGGGTTCGTGGTTTCATCCTTGTATCTCCTTCTCCCTTCCTTCCCCTTCCACCCTCACCTAGCCACCAGTTTCCCACCTCACCCTCCCCCCTCCTCCCCCCCCCTTTCAACCCCCATAAATCTTTCCAAAATTGATTTCTCTATTTTAGGAAAGTTTCTAAATCCATCATATTTGAATTTAAAATTCAAATGGGATGAAGTACAAAACTTTCCTAATTCCTAAATCTAAAGATAGGAACCCAATTAATTGCTCTTAATCCCCTCTTCCTCTTGAATGCTGCCGGTCCCCCTCATGCCAATCTCATTAAAAATCTTTTAATTATTTCCTAAAACCCATCCTTCACTTAGGAAATAATTCCAAATCCTATTCTCCCCTTTGGCCAAAATTTCCAATACCCATAAACATCCTTATTTCTTTCCCAAAATTAACTCTTGTTCTTGGAAAAGAAATTCCCCCCTTCCTCATATTTGCCGCCGGCCTATTCCCTCATGCCCGCCCCTCTCCCTCTCTCAAAGCTTCCTCTCTTCAATTAACTCCTTCACCGGAATTGAGGATTGGTTTTTCCCCTTGGGTCTCCATCCCTCAACTTCTCCAAAATCTGAAACTTCTTTCAGATCTAGGGAAGACTTTTCAACAACAATCAAAGCACTATCAAGCCGTGGGAGATTTGCTCAAGAGTGCATCCATGAATGGCGGATCCAGAGACTGAGTACGGCCTAACCTATGACGATGACGGCTTCATAGACATTCTTTAGTCTACTTTCTTTGACGTTAATACAAGGATCGACCACACCATCAAAGACTACATCGAGCGTATTCTGGACACCTTGGTGGAGGCAATTGACGAACACTTTGAAGATGTTGAATGGAGGATCTCCACCAATCCTTAATGAAGGTTCCCTTTTCCCCTTTCAACATATTTTTGAAGTTTAACTTTATCTTGTGTTTGATTGCAGTCACGAAGGATGATCCTCCCTTCTTCTGCTAAGCTTAGTAAACATAGGGTTTGGGTTTGCCTTTATGCTTATTAATTCTCATTGTTAGATTAGGGATTGTATTGAAACTACTATTACGGCATAATGTTGTTTACTAATTTCTTTTGAAAGTTTCCAAATCCCTGGTTATGTGATTTAGCCTAAGCGGGCGTGATCCCATTCTCATTTTATTTTGTTGTTTTGTAATTGCTACTAGTTGCCTTCATTATTGCTCTAATCAAAGAGTTGTGCAAGTCCTTGCACAAACATTGCATTCTTATGTAGTCCTGTATCAGGGACCTATGATTTTGAGATCATTCACTGTGAACATTCCAATAATTATAACTTCAAATAAGGGAAAAAAAATCATTCTTAATATAATTAAGTTAAAGGTATATTCATTTGTAAAACCCAACGAGTCGTTTGCTACCATGAATCATTAAAATAGAAAGAAGAATGAACACCATGTTCACCTATATCTAGTTTAAAATATTGATTTTCCCAAAGCTAACATATACAAGACAACCTTCCTCTACTTGGATATATTTTCTACACATTCCAGCATGTGCTTCGGTCGTCACATTTGATTGTTAAGTCTAATGGCCCGAGAATGCTGCGTGGGACAAATATTTAAATATGATCCTTCTCTTAGAAATGATTAAAGTCATCATGACTTAGATTAACAAATGAATAATCAATCATAAAACTAATTACTTAAATCCCAGATGATGGTCATGTTGATAGAAAATCCCAAATGGAGGAGAATCTGCCTTTCAAATTACTTAAATCCCAACGCAAAATACAAAAAAATTATAAATAACTTAAACTTGAAATTTATCACCTAAAAGACTTAAAACCTAAATCCATCAACCTCCCACAACCATTTGTTGGGAGTGATAAATTTGAAATTAATCTCAGCTCACAAAAGCGAATGTCGTGTCAGGTGTATCACTAAGACTCATCCTCAAATCATCTCTTTGCAACAGTGACGTGGCAGATGCCCTCTGATTGGGTTATTTTGCTGTAAAATGACACAATTATATTACGATCATGGCCAAAGCCAACATGTTCCCTAATTGTTTTAAACGTTTGAGTAATGAATCATATGATATACTTTATATACATAAATATCTTTTTGTCAACTAAAATAGATTCAAATGCATCGCCTTAGATAAACATTATCCCAGGTCTGCAAGGTATCCTGGGATGAAGCAACCCATAACTGCCGATAAGGTGCCTTCTGTCAAGTTGGGTCTATTAACTCCACTGACTAAGTAGACCAATGACCATGCATGATAGCCCAGGCTGACAGTGCCATTGGATCTTGATCGGGTTCATCTTCATTCCCCTATCACCTATTTTATATATACGATGATAAATTTCAAACATTAAAAATCCTTAAAATTCAAATGTTAAAATTCCTAAAGTTATTATTACTATATATTGGGTGCTCTGTGCTTATCTCATGACTAGCCTTAATCAAAAGTTCTCTCTCATTATCAAGAGGGGAAATTAACTATAGGGGCTTGTGCCTATAAGAAACTAGAACTCAGATCATAAAGTCCTCACAAAATGAAGGCAAAATCTCTGGGTAGTGTTTGCGTTCTAAAAATTTACCCAGAACTTAAATCTGTTAAAACTCCCCCCCTCCTAATAAAAAGTTGAACTCCCTGTCCGACTCAACTTAGCCGAACTGAAGAAGTCCACCTGAGATGATGTTTCCCTTGTTAGCCATACCAGAGCACATGCCCACTAACAGTTTCTAACATTCTCCAACGGCTCTGACAAGCCACGTTTAACTAACCATGTGCTCACTCTCTTCCTCCTTATATACATGTAAATAATATCAGGAAAAATATAAAAAATGGAATGAGCTAAAGCTCTCATCTCCTACCTCTGAGTCTAACTTCCTCTGTTTAGCTTGCTTGCTTCCGTTTTCTTATTTGCAGGTCTTCACATGGTATCAGAGCAGTAAAGAGCTATACAGCTCCTTCCCATCATGTCCGAGCGCGAAGCTTCGAGCGCTCAGTCGGCGTCACAGTCAAGCTCCTCTCTCTCGGCATCAATGGCGAAATTCACTGTCCCGTCCCCTCTGAAATTTTTGATGTCCAACATCAAACATATAGTCACGATTCAACTCAACAATGAAAACTATACCATATGGCGATACCATGTACTTCAGATCTTCACCACCAATAGATTCGAGGGATATCTCACGGGAACCTCATCAAACCAGCTGAAACGAATGCTGATTACAAACTGTGGAAGCTTATCGATCAGAACTTAATATTTGCCCTGTTCTCCACCGTCTCTCCATCAATACTCCCATACATTCTCAACCTACATTCCGTTCAAGAGAACTGGAGAATGCTTGTACCAAACTACAACCCACGAATCGTTCAAGAGTTATACAACTCAAGAACGCTCTTCATAACATCACAATGGGAGATAGTTCAATGCAACAGTACCTGGCTCAAATCAAGGGCATAGTGGACAACATAGCAGCCGCCGGATCACGGGTGGACACCGAAGATATACTTCACTACATTCTCAACGGCCTGCCTGCGGCTTTCAACTCTTTCTCCACCTCCATCCGCACCTGTCAATCTACTATAAGCCTTGAGGTACTCTACTCACTGCTATGCAGTGAGGAGATTAATATCCAAAATCAGCTCCTCAAAGATTCCACCAGAGACAACACTGCATTTTATACCAACGTTCGTGCCAACAGGGGCAGAGGGAACCCCTCATTCAGCAACCGTCCAGGCCATGGTAGAGGAACCAACAGTAGATCTACGAGCTACGTCAATACCACTGCAACAAACTCATCCACCGCTCGTCCATCAAACCAACCCCGACCTGTCTGCCAAATCTGTAACAAACCTGGGCACATCTCCGCTCAATGCTAGCAGAGGGCCAATCTGAGTTACGTTCCTTCTCCCCCACGAGCTATGCTAACTCACGCCTCCCATGTCTCCCCAACTGATTGGGTACTGGACACCGGAGCCACTTCACATCTCACCTCCGACGTCGGGAATCTTCATCAGCCACTTCCATATCAAGGTTCGGACTCGATTTCCATCGCTAATGGCAGCACCCTTCCCATTCAACACTCCGTCGACGGCCTCTTACCACTTCCTCAATCAAACCATAAGCTACTCCTCCAAAATCTACTTCACATCCCAGCTCTCTCTCACAATTTACAATCTATTCACAAACTCACTTCAGACAACAACTGTTCCATCTCTTTCGACTCCTCTGGCTTCACTATTCTTGATATGCAGGACAACCAGACTCTGCTTCGTGGTAGATGCAAAGACGACCTCTACTTCAACATCAATCAAAGCATGGCACGAGTTGCTCGGCCATCCGTATAGTCAAATATTACAAATCTTAGCTAAATTAGATCTGTCTATACGCTCTTTGTCTTCATCGTTTACTTGCAAATTTTGTAACATGGCTAAAAGCCATAAACTACCATTTCAAAATAGAATACAACATGCATCTGCTCCGTTTATGTTAATTCATACTGACGTCTGGGGTCCTGCACCCATATCTTCACTCAATAACAGTCGCTACTATGTGATATTCATTGACGATCACACCAGGTTCTGCTGGTTATACCTAATGAATGCTAAATCGAAAACATTAACCAAATTCCAACAGTTCACGACTCTAATTCAAAACCAATTTAACACCAAAATCAAAACTCTCAGATCAGACGCCGACGGCGAGTATACAAGCAATCAATTCAAATCGTATCTCTCGGCTCAGGGTATCACTCAACAATTCTATTTCCTTCACACCCCTGAGCAAAACGGGTTCACCGAGCGGAAGCACCATCACCTCCTAAACATAACAAGAACACTCCTCGCAGCTAACCTTCCACATTCCTTCTGGGCAGACGCATTACTCACGGCGAACTACCTAATCAACCGTATACCTTCCAAGGCCCTTCACCTCAAAATACCATTTCAACTGTTGTTACATTCTCTACCATCCTAAAGCCACCTACGCATGTTCGGTTGCTAATGCTTCCCCCATCTTCGCCATCAAGCATTACACAAATTGTCTCCCCGCTCCACAGAATGTACATTCATAGGCTATTCTCCCAGTCATAAAGGTTACAGGTGCTACGATCCTCTCACACACAAAATTCATATTTCCCACCATGTAATCTTCAATGAGCATATTTTTCCCTATCAACTCTCTAACCCCGATCCACCTCCTACTCCTCCATCCAACTATATATCTCCCCTCACTCTTCTTCCCACCTCCACCACGACCGTCCTGGCCACGCCACAACCAACAACACAACACACACCTGTCAGTCCTTCTTCCGACCCATCTAACATAACCTTCCCACTCTCACCATTCACCACTCCTACAACGCCAATACCAACACCTACTCTGCCCATCTCCCCAAGTCCCACCAACAACCTGCCACCTCCCCATCCAATGCTCACTCGTCTTAAAGACGGTATCATCAAACCCAAACCCATCCTGGACCTACTAGCACCAACCACCAGTCTCATAACTCCCACTTCATTCACCCAAGCCAACAAACTTCCACCCTAGCGTGCTGCCATGATCGACGAAATTGAGGCTCTTCACAAACAGGGTACCTGGTCACTGGTTTCCCCGCCGTCTCACGCTCTCATCCTGGGATGTAAGTGGACTTATCGCCTTAAGTCTGACTCAAACGACAAAATCATCCGCCACAAATCTCGACTCATGGCTAAAGGCTTCGATCAACAACCCGGCATCAACTACCATGAGACGTTTAGCCCAGTGGCCAAACTTCCCACACTTCGCATCCTCCTTGTCATTGCCACTCAGTGCCACTGGCCCATCTTCCAGCTGGATGTATCCAATGCATTCCTTCATGGCGAACTCGAGGAAGAAGTATACATGCGGGAGCCTCTTGGATTCATAGACAAATCTCAACCCAACCATGTATGTAAACTACACAAGGCAATCTACGACCTCAAGCAATCTCCACGGCAATGGTACTCCAAGCTCACCTCCCACCTCCAAGCATTCGGGTTTTACTTCAGTAAATCCGATCATTCGCTCCTTCTCTATACCGCCGGTAGTACTCGAGCATTTATTCTTATCTACGTCGATGACATGCTAGTCACCCGTAATGACAACCAGTTCATACAACGCCTCTTTTTCGATCTCAAACAGGTGTTCTACCTCAAAGAACCCGCCTCTGCATCTATGTTTCTGGGCATTCATATCACCACATTGCCATAAGGACATTTCCTAGATCAGCAGCAATACACCCACACTATTCTTCAGGCAAGTGGTTTCAGCAACTGCAAGCCATCCCCAACTCCACTAGCTCTCAAACAGCCGCTTGCAACCACATCAACCGCGCCCTTCGGCGACGCCACATTCTACCGACAGATCGCCAGCTCCCTCCAATACTTGACCATCACCCGACCGGACATTGCATTTGCCACGAACTAGATATGTCAGCATATGCATAATCCCCAACCCTGCCATTTTCAAGCCTTAAAAAGGCTTCTCCGGTACATACAAGGTACAATCACCTTCGGCCTCCCTCTGCTCCACACCCTTTAACTCTCTCTACCTATGTCGATGCCGACTGGGCATCCGACACCTATGACAGAAAATCCACCACCGGATTTTGCACATTTCTAGGCTCGAACCTTATCTCCTGGTCTGTCAAAAAGCAATCCATCGTTGCCAAGTCTTCCACTGAGGCAGAATATCGCGCGTTAGCATCCGCCACCTCCAACATTGTATGGCTTCGCCGGCTCCTACAAGAATTTGATGCCAAGCAACTTCACCCAACCAAAGTGTTTTGCGATAACACTTCAGTCATATCGCTCTCCAAAAACCCCATCTTCCACGCCTGCACCAAACATATCAAAAATCGATTATCATTTCATAAGCCAACACATCAAGGAGAAGGAGATCAAAGTTCTTCACATCAGCTCCGCCGAACAGCCTGCCGATATTTTAACCAAGCCGCTGGCCGTATCCAGGTTCAATAATCTTCGAACCAAGCTGACTGTTCTTTCCAGAGACACTCAGCTTGCGGAGGATGTTAGCCATACCAGAGCACATGTCCACTAATAGTGTCTGACATTCTCCAACGGCTCTGACAAGCCACGTTTAACCAACCATGTGCTCACTCTCTTCCTCCTTATATACATGTAAACATTATCAGGAAAAATATAACAAATGGAATGAGCTAAAGCTCTCGTCTCCTACCTCTGAGTCTAACTTCCTCTGTTTAGCTTGCTTGCTTCCGTTTTCTTATTTGCAGGTCTTCGCATCCCTCGTCGACCTCCCTCTCCCTTCCTCATGCAAAGCCGGTCGAATCCAGTGCATGTAGCCGAACTCTCCACTGTGCCGATCCCCATTCTCTTCTACCCGATTAAAACCACTCAACTCTAGCCCAACCTTCGAGTTCGTCTGGTCCAGAGAGAGGGAGAGGGTGAGAAATAGAGAGAGAGAGAGCTTCATACCTACCAAAGCCCTAGCCCCGCCGACTTTGCTCCTTCGAAGACCTCCCCTTCCTGTGGTTTGGGAGTTATAACATTTTGATCGGGGGTAACGAAGGAGCCCGCTTTGCCCGCTATAGAGGTAATTCTCTCCCTTTCACACGGTTCTTTGGCTAAATCCCTTGAAATTGTCGAACTCCAGCAAAAACAGAGAGCTTGGGCTCTGTTTAAGAAGATTTAGTGTAAATCCTATTGTAATCCAACATTAATCTTGCTCAAATGTTGCATAAATACTGTAGCCCGATAATCCTAGCTCTAATTGCAATTCATTACTAATTAATTGTAATTAATTAATAAACAATTTTAACTAATTTTAATTAATTAGTATTAATAAATTTTTATTAATGGTAATTAAGTATGATTAATTTTAATTAATCATAGTTAATTAAACATTAAATAATATTTAAATATTAATTATAATTAATCATCATTAGTTATTATTAATTATAATTAATTGTTATAGTTAATTATAATTAATAAAATGATGAAAATATGCTTTCTCCTGCTTCGATCCATGAGCCGACACCTCGCCAACGTCCCACGGCCAAGGTATAATCTCTCCGAACTTTAACTCCGAGAGTCCGATTTCGGCGCTTGCAGCACGACAAAACGATCACCTATACATGCTTTTCTTAGCGTGGTGGGAGGGAATTTGTTGTGGTGCTCTTGACGAATCGGGTGATCACCTAAAATCCCTTCTTCGGAGTTCGTGGCTCACCGAAAAATTGCCTATACATGCTTTTATTAGCGTGATGGGATGGGAACTCGGAGCGATGCGTACGACGAAGTGGGGATACCCACAAGTACCCGCTTGTGGGGAAATGACTATTTTTCTTTTGCAACAGGTGCCAAAGATCCATACACGCTTTTCTTAGCATGGCGGGGGACAAAAATACGGCCGCGGTGTCTTCGTCCGAGGACACCTACTATACACGCTTTTCTTAGCGTGGTGGGAAGACCCTGTTTCCCGTAGTTTTCCTCTAAACAGGGGAGACGCCGGGAGGCTTTCAAAATTTTGGTTGAACATAAGAACGTACTTGGACTTGATCTGGACTTATTCGAACACAAAGAACATGAACTCAAATAACTTAAAATGAACTTGAATGTGGGTCGAAGTTTACAAGGACTTGGACTCAAATTTGAACTTGATTTATACATTATGTGGACATGACTTGAACTTGCAAGATGAACAAGGGCATGAATTGAACATTTGAACTCAAGAAAATATTTGAGTTGGACTACAAAGAACTCGATTTGAACTTGGACTTGGATCTAACTTGCACATTGAATTTAAAATGGAATAAGCAACAGTAAACTGAACTAGAACTTGAGAATTAAATGGAAAATGTGGAATGAAATTCAATGTCTAAAATGAGACTTATAATTTGGCAAAATAATAGCTTTAATCATGTAATCAATGATCAATTAAAGAATGTAATGGCATGCTTGTAATTTACTATACAAGACTTCCAATTGATATTAAGTGATTATTACTTCAATTGGGAGGCAAATGTCACTAAGCAAACTTATCACACTTGACTTAAATCATCTTCATATAATAGCGAAGGACTTGTCACATTTAACATGGTTCATCTATGAGCGGGAATCAAATGAGAGATTACAATCCTAATTACTCAATTAAGTATCAATGGATGATGGATAATGAATGAAAGTATATTCTCAAAAGGCACATTGGCAAGGCAAGATAACATGAAGTTTTCCGCAGTACTTAAAGCCTTATGCATACTAAACCAACCATCGATGAGCAAATGAACTTGTGATACAACTTGCTTGCAAGCAAAAACTAAATGGAAGAAACAATGACAATCAGTCATGACATTTGTATCAATCATGTGGAAGAGATAGTGATCCAATAGCATAACACACTGAAAGAAACCACAATGAAGATGATTGGTACTAGTTAGCTCGTAGCTAATGATGGCTAGTTCATGACTAATGAAGACTAGTATGCTAACACGTTCAATGACCTGCTCGTAGTCAGTGATGATATATGTATGCAATAAAAGTAGTCATTCCCTAATGTGGATGCAATAATCTATCTGCAAATAAAGGCGAAAGATACATAGCAAATGCAAATACCTACGATCCCTTATAGTAGATCCGCTATATACACCACATGTAATTTGTGGACAAATACGAAAGGGACTACAACAAACACAAGCTTCTACAAATTGTTGTAGGAGACCTGCCTTATTTACTACATGCCATTTACGAGCCGAATGCCAAAGTGAAAGTTCATTAGGGATGTTAAGCCCCTTATGAACTGGCCCTAGGCTAATTAAGAGAGAGGTGAATTGGTATTTTAAACAACTTTAAAACAAAACTCAAACCAAACCAAAATTCACCACAAAGAAAACATAATGGGGAAATTAAATGCGGAAATAATAAAGGAAAGAGCACACAAGATTTATAGTGGTTCGGTCAAACCTTGACCTACGTCCACTCCTCGGAGGCACCCTCCGAGTATTGCACTAAAACTAAGTATCTCCTTTATCCCCACAGCTAGGCGGAGAATCCCTTACAAAATCGCTTCCACCTTCCTTGGTGCGGCGAAATAGCCGGGTCCATTGACACCAAAGAGATCTTCTTCTTCCGTGAACTTCCCTTAAGACAAGCCTTGAATCTGATGGTACTAAGGTGCAAGTTTGCTGGAGCAACCGTGTGGAATCCCCTGCACACTCCCTTGAGTCCCCCTCCAAGGATCTTCTACCTCTCTCAAACTCCACGATTTCCTCTCTCCCTTTCAAGCTCTCTCTTCAAGTTCCCCCAAAAGAACGAAGCTACAATGGCTGCCAAAGACACTTACCAAGTGTCTTGTCAAAGCTTAAATAGAAGAGCTCAAAATGAGCTCATTAATGCAACTTGCCGACATTATCGTCCAGGTCGATATAAATATCAGCCTAGCCGATCAGCATAAATTACGCTCAATCTGCCTGGTCGGTTAGGGATGACCAAAAGATTTTTGGTCATATTGTCCAGGCCGATAGGATATCGTTCTGGATGATTAGTTCAAATTAGAGGAAAATCGTCCTGAACATCGCCCTGAATAGAAGCTGGCTGATGTCAAATTGTCCTGGCCGATCCTACGATCGGCTCGACTAATGTGAGCGTGCAAATCACCATTAATTACTTTCCTTAAATACCAGATCAATTTAGGCATAATTGTCAACATCGTCCAGGCCGATGATATGGATTGTCCTGACCGATGTTAAAAAAATTAATAATTCCTAAATAAATATGGCGGCAGATTCTTTCTGATTTGAGCCTATCATCCTGGCCGATACACGGATCGTCCAGGCCGATCGGCTTAATGACGGCTACCTTAATCAGGATGCCCTAATTCGGGTTTTTGTTTTTGAACCGATCGTCCAGGCCGATATAAATATCGTCCCGGATGATGTTTCCAAAAATAGTAAACTTTAGAGAACAGTCAGAAATTCTTGTATGACTAAGTTTACAAAGCATCAGGAGCCACACCAATTACAAATACTCAAGAAAGGAAAAAAGGTTTACAAAGTGACTTAGACCTAGTCTATCCTATCTTGGGCTGGTTCCAATTACAGTATGATCTTTTGGACCTGAAATGTCAGTAGGCAATGCAGTCATAGAGAAACAAGAGTGTTTGCTATCATCAAAAACATAATCCATGAATCCAAATCCGCAATACAAAGGACTACAATAAATGCAAGCTCCTACGAGTCATTGTAGGAAACTCGTTGTACACATAATATATCATCTGCAAGCAAATATGAAACAACTACAATGAATGCAAGCATCAACAAACATAAGGTAGGAGATTTAGTGCACTACAATCTACCTGCATAAATCATACAAGTAGTGTACGACGGTCTACCTGTATGAAGCAGCAAACAACTCTATTCAGAAGTTGCTATGCCACTCCATCGAATCTGCAATATCTACGTAAGAAGAGAGAAGTCGTTTATAAATGTTTCAAAGTGCTCCCACACGTGCACCGTAGTTTGTATACACTTAGGTACAAGGGGTAAATACAATTACAAAAACGCGCATGAGCCCCGACGAGCATGTTATAAGTACACACGTGATGTCTAGGGGTGCTATGCGGGTCAATAAGTGAATTCAAGTTTGAACCCAATTCTTCTATACAAATCAATCTGAGTTGATAGGGTTCGAACCATTAAACAAATATACGGTTGTGGTGACTGATATGTTTGTTTTAATACATTCATATTAGACAAGGTCTATAATTAAGAGAATTCACTAATAAAGGCATAAAGCCTATGAAATCCAATCGTCCTAAGTAGGAGTCAACATGGTTTAATTATAAAATGCCCCCAAACATGAGCATGGGCTCCGACGAGCTTGTTATTGGTACACACGTGACGTCTAGGGATGTTGTGCGGGTCAATAAGTGAATTCAAGTTCGAACCTGATCCTATTATACAGATCAATAGGAGCCGACATGGTTTGAGCCATCAAACAAATATACAGGTGCAGCGACCATTATATTTGTTTTAATACTTTCATATTAGACCTTCAAGGCCTATAACAATGAGAATTCACTAACAAAGACATAAAGCCTATGAAACCCGATCCCATATCAAAAAGTTTATAGAGTCGACAAGATTTAATCAAATGGAAATGACCTCCTTCACCCCGATAATGGCCGTGTTGAATGCATATCTCAACCGAAGGGGTCCATTTCAAATAATCTAAAATGTCACCCAAAATTCTAAAAGCCCATTCAAATTTCAAACATTCAAGAAAACTTCACCCAAATATCCCAAAATGCCTGTAAAATGAAAATCTCCAAACAAAATCCCAAATCTAGATATTTAAAATTGAAATCGAACCATTAAATACTTAAAGCACAAAATCCATCCACCCTTCGTAATAGTTTGTCGGGGTGGACAAATTAAAAATACTTCAGCTCACATAGAGCCAAATGACTAGTCGAAAATATCACTAGTATCTTTCTCAAACAATCTCCTACCAGTAAGGACGTGGTATGTGCCCTCTAATTGGCGGTTTTGTCGCCAAATGGCACCGTAGGATAAATAGTTATGACCCGGGACCATCTGAACTGAGTGATTTTGCTGTCAAATGGCAACACGACATACCATTTATGACCAGAGCTAATGCATTCCTTAATGACATCAAATCCTTGAGATATGAATCAATATGATATGATTGATAGGGCACAAAGCCCTCTATTAGCTAAGGTGGATTCAAATTTATCCCCTTAGACAAACACTTACCCCAAGTCTACAAGGTTCCCTTAGACGAAGCAACCCATGGCTGCCGACAAAGATCCTTCTGTCAGGTTGGGTCGACTACCTCCTTTGACTAAGTAGACCATGGAACATGATAGCCTGGGATGACGGAACCATGGGATCTTGATCGGGTCCATCATCCATTCTCCCACCATCCTCTTTTAGTATAAGATGATGAAATTTCCTATTTTAAATATTAAATATTTAAACTTTTCAATATCTGTTGACCCTCATGTTATACTCAAAGGAAACAAAAGGAGATGAAAACAAAGTAGAAATCTAGCGTACATACCTTATGCTCGGCGGATCCACGAATTCTGTCGCAAATCCAGCTAAAATCGGCACCGATTCTATCAAATCCCGTAAACCTTGCAACTGCATCGATCTTACTCCAGTTCCCGTCGTTAAATACCCGACCCAAACGAGGCTCTGGTCGCTGCTCTCGATTCCCGTAGCTGCTTCTACGACCTCTTCTCCTCCCGTGACTCCACCTCACTGCCTCCGTTCCAACAGCCCGACCTCTTCTCCTCCCGTGACTCCGACCTCCATTCCGCCTCCAGTTAGCCACCGAAACTTCTCATCCCGTCGATCTCCTCCCGACTCCAAGCCGCAACCCTCCGGCCTACTGCTCCCGAGCTCATCAAGTCGAGCTCTCGGGCTTTCTTTGATCCAGAGAGAGAGAGAGAGAGAGAGAGAGAGAGAGAGAGAGAGAGAAGGCCAAACTCCTCTGTTTCCCTGGTGTCGTGCCTTCCTCTTCCCAGGCCGAGAGAGAGAGAGAGAGAGAGAGAGAGAGAGAGAGAGAGAGAACCAGTAATAGAAGCCCATTGGAGGTCTGGGACTGAGGCAGGGCGACCACCGATCGGTGGAAGAGTTTGTTGATATGCGGGTAAGCGCGGGTGACCAAATCCTCCGACATAGCTTCCTTGCAGATGTCGTAAATCTTTTTAACCTTCATGGGAAAAATAAAATTATGAAATTTCTCGAAGGGTCATGGAAACGAACACTACATAGAAGTACAGAGACCTTACGGATTGGAGGATGTATGGATCCGAAGCTGGATCACTAGCAGCAGTAGAGTCTCTCGCGTTAGCAGAAAGGGATCGCAGGTGGAAATCCCAATCTCCTTCCTTGTCAACCAGCTTCGCCATTTTTTTTTCCTGTCACTGCTGCCGAAGGGTTTGGTGTAAATCGCCGCAGAATCGAGAGCGGCAGTGCCCCGTCTGCTCCAGGAGAATCTCCTGCTCCAGAAGAAACATACGCTTCTCCTAAAATGTTTTTTTCCTATAGAAAAAGTATGAAAAAAATATTTTTGCGAACTGAATTTGGTAGTTTTAATTTCTCTACCAAAAAAAAAAAATTTCTCTACCAAAAAAATATATTTTAATTTGGGCATAATTTAAGAGCTGTTTGATTCAAAGTAAAGTGGAAAAAAAGTATTTATTATACATGGGTTTAAAAATATGTATTTTTACTTGGATGAAAAATGAACAAAGTGTAATAAATTCTAAATGTAATGTAAAATATTTTAATTTATTTTTTGAGCTAAAATAACAAATTTATTTTTGAGTAAAAATAAATTTCACTCCAATCAAGCTACAATGTCAATGCCCCTGTTAGCCACCGGCCACCGATCACTATCGTCTGCCACTACCCACCCCAGCCACTAGGTA
>NW_021319943.1:499252-522566 GCF_001605985.2 Dendrobium catenatum | reverse complement strand
TACCCAAATAACATAATAAACAAGCCTTTATCCCATTCTCGAATATTTATTTCAGAAAAGATATGCTGTAATGAATTATAAATATGTTTCTCAAGACAATTGAAAGAGTCGAGACTCCAACTTAGAAAATTAGAATGATAAAATATTATTTTCTATGAAGGGAAAACAAGTGCAGCTTTTATTTTAAAATTTAGAGTATTATGTTAATTACTATCATGTAATTAAGAAATAATATATATAATAAGACAAACAAAAAGTCTATAACATTTTATTACAACACAGTAAAAGAATATGAGATATCTAGAAAGCTTTTTCAAAACGAATAAAATTCATCATTACTTCTTCCTGACAGCAATGATAGAAAAAAAAAAAAACAGTAAAAAGTATTGACCATTTAGATGATAAAATTTTCATTTTTCTTTCAAAATTATCTTAAAATATCTGTTTTTCAGAAAACATAAAAGAAACTGTAGCTCTGAAAGTAAATTTTTAACAAATGCAACTTCAATAAAGGATTTAGTCGCAGATAGTTCCACTAAAGCCAAAAGATCAATATCTTGTCGTTAAAACACACTCAAATTCTCTCAACACCATCAGCAACAAATTAGTCGGTCATTGTTGCAAACAAAGCTAGAAATTGCAACATATCAACAAACCAATCTCTGAATCTCTATGAACAAAGCTGCTACAATGCACTCAACTCTTATATATATATATATATTGACACCTAGAATTAAAGTTATTACCTGCTCTCCATATTGCTGCCATTACGTTCTGATTTCACAGCAACTGAAGCAGGCACTCTGGTGGGGGCTGAGTGCCGCTTTACTGCAGCAGGTGAGGGAGGGAAAGATAGTCTCTTTTTCACTGAGTTTGCTGAATCTTTACCAGTAGTACTCTCAATCATAATATCACCCAGTAAGCCATGGAACCTGTTCTTTGCCCTGGCTGACTCGGTTGGAGCCATGTAGCTCGGTAGTGGCACTGAATTTGTTGAACTCTCATCATCTCTAAGAGATGATCCAGCTAGGCTATGTCTCCTTGGTCTCTCTGACTGTAAGCTAATCATGCTTTTTGTATCATCTGATGGATGCCAGCAATTTCTAGGACTTGCAGATTTGATCTTGCTGGCCTCTGATATGACTTTGGAGGGGGGTGTTGCTGGTGACTGTCGGCTAGGAGGGCGTGTTGATCGCTGCGGTGTGTTTGGCATCGCTCGGTCAAGAATGCCGTCTCGACAAGAATATGCTTTATTGATCTCTCCTCCATTGAAGCTCTTCATAGAGGCACGGCCGCTGTTCAGCTCTTTGTCTGTTGTGGTGCTCCGGTTCTCCCATGGTCGCGCTGCCATCCAACGCTCAAGCCAGCTCCAGCCCCATTGTGGGTTGTTGGTATCCATGAACGTTGGGTTCACTGACCTTGAAGGGTTCTTCCACTGTATGAACAATTTTAAGAAGTCAAGGCTGGTTAGAAGAGTTTTAGAGTTACCAACAGCTAAATTCAATCACAGAACGGCTGGAAAAGCAAAATACCTGATGACTAAATGCATAAGCCAGTGCTCTTTCTCTTCTCACAAGAGCCTCTTGCTTGCTTAAAAGACTTGCTTCAATTTGTTCTTTGGACTGCATGCTGTCAACCCATTCTTCGCTCATCTGCTACAGGAAATCATAGCAAATCTTAATCATGTTTTCAATGATTTCTTTCCTTCTTCAAAATCAAGCATTCACTGTCAACTAAGATGCATTTCCATGTTTGATATTAGTCTTTTGGATACCACAAACCGGATTTAATATTTTACAAATATATAGAAATTTGTTATGTAGTAAATATTGAGCGTCAATGTTAAGAGCGCATTGGTTTTCGATATTGAGACAGCGTTTGTTGTCGATGTTGAGAAGGTGTTGGACAAAGATGAGATGTCAAATTGTAGGTGTAGAATTTGCTTGCATTGAGCACCAATGTAAAGACAACGTCAAACTTTGATACAGAGATTGTTTTGAAATGTTGATGTTGTAACGACGTCAGACATCGATATTGAGATGACATCGGGCATTGTTGTGAAATCAAAGTTGTAACCCGACAAAGAGAAATGAAAATGAGAGTATTCGATAAATGGGGTATTAAGTGCGGACGATTGATTTGATGTTATAGATAAGAAATAAGAAATTTAATTTTTATATTTTAAATACAAGAAATATATTTTTTAAAAAAATCATAAAATATTTAAGATACGCGTGTCCAATTTGTATTTAATATTTTTTTAATTGGACGTTTTTGGTGTGTCTGACACGTGTCGGAGTGTCGGACGCATGTCGTGTCGGACACTACACACATCTTTGAGGAGAAGTGTTAGTGCATTATAGATTGAAAGTCAATAAAGAGATTTTGAATAATGTTGAGGAGATGATTAAAAAAGGAGTTGAATTTGAAAATATCACAGTTTACTGCCCTGCTTGTTATAAGCAAGGTCATGACATTTCTAACGGTTATTTTACTCATGCTGAACTCGGGAAAATTCAAAAAATTACTAACAAGAAATCAAATGATGAGCAAGGGGAGCCCATGAAGTCTACTCTTGAGTTGGCTAGCTCCTCCAGTGAGGAATAGGCTACTCCTTCCACTCCAGTGCATGCCTTTCAGTCGGTGAAATTTCAAATGATATAGAGGATGTTCAAAGTCTGCTGTTGTAGCAGGATCATTGACCTTCTTGGATTTCTTTCCCAAGTGAGTCACCCTACTAGGACTTACCACTCACCTCTTTTGGATTTATTGGCTCTTATTCTTTGGGTCTATTTATTTGGGTGAGATAGAGGTGGCCATATCCACATCTCTTTTATCTGTTTGTTAAGAGCCTTCTGGTCTTCATTTAAATGGTTATCTATAACTCTTTCTATCTTTTTCTTATTATCGTATTATAAGATAGTTTTTGTTTTAAAAAACACAAATTATTTATAAATCTATAGAATAAAAAACAAACATATAACATAGGTAAATATAAAATTAAACTTTCTTAAGTGAAAAATATCTAAAACACTATACTAATGATGGATGTTAAATTATGTATTTAAATGTGCGTTATCATATATTATAATGCATCTTAAAAAATTAAGATATTGTGTGTCAATAATTTTTTAGTCTAAAAAATATATATTTCTTTAAGTAATATTAATAGACGTCAGATATCTGACAAATACTTATACTCGTCACAAAGGGAATAGGGATTTTTTTTAACTATTTAATTCAAATATGGTTATTGGCATTGGAAGTCTACTGTCATCATCCCTACTAAGGACCATAGTAAAGAAATCATCTAGAATATCAAAATCAAAGTGTGTGAACCTCAATCAAGTTCATATTATTTGATCAAATCAATAGTGTCTATCAGTTTAGTTTAGAGCAGACAAAACAGTTTAGAATAGCCAGGATTATGCAGTTGGATTGGCTAATTCACATGACCAACTAATCAGACCAAAATTTGAAAGAGAATTATATCAAGTTGTGGTCTGAATCATGACTTGCACCTCAAAAGCCCATTTAAATCAACAAAGTGATCAGATACTATGAGAACTCTAGTCAAAATCTTTTTATTAGAATGCCAATGCTTATATGTAAACCATAGAAGCTCATATTCCTATTTTTCCATCTATTTCTTCTTATTATAATTTAATTGTATATATTTTTAATCCAAAATCAGTTAGTAACCTGAAAGAAAAGTGGTTGATTGGATGATTAGAATAACATCACCAATCCAATCCCACACTCCACGATCCAAAAGATGTGCTTCCCTTTATCAATTCTACTTCCTAATCAATAAACCATTCACAACCAGCAACAAATCTAATAATCAGGCAGGATTTCCATACAGTAAATTGTCTATTCTGCTTAATAATCTGCCAATGCAAGTGAAAAGCATTCCTTTTGCAACAACTCTTTGGTGATTGAGATTGGCATTTGCAGTGAAAATAATGGACCATATATAGCCTAGCTCAATTTTTTGAGAAAAAAAATTTCAATTGCTTATTGTGATGCATACATATTCCGATATTCAAGCTAACAATTATCTAGACTATGAAGTGTTCAACTTATCAAAGATATCAAAACTAATCACATTAGGTAGATATCATATGGTTTGAAGTACAGTAATTCTGTCAATGGCAGAAATTAGAATAAGAGCATAACAAAAGACAAAGCTTCTACTTGTAAGATGTACTTATAAGGTTGGTGAAGTAGTGATATCCAGCCTTTTGGAGCAATTATGAGGTAGGTTCAAGCACGATTGATGAAGGAGAGGAAAAGATATGTAGAAAAAGAGAAGTTCCATACCAGTATACTCTCAAGTTCTTTTTCACGTTTTAACAGAAGCTTCTGCTGAAGAGATTGATTCTCCTCTAACATCCTGATCCTCCTTGACCGAATCTGTGATTGGACTCGGGCCAGTGTTTGCATGCAACGTAATGTCGTAGCCGCTTGACGCTTGACAGCATTTCCACGAATGAGTGACTTTAATCTAACCAACCCTTTCAAAGCCCGCAAAGCTCTCCTTGCCTACATTATGTTTGTAAACATATAAACGCATCAATAACCACCAATATTGAGAAGATAAAATAATCTCTTCAATACAAAAATTGTACCAATCTCAGGTTTTAAGTAAAGAAAACTGCGTAAAAACACTATGGATATGTCTGGATGCTAAGAATTTGAGTGAAAGGAAATCTCAAAGGCTTTAAAAGCCTGCGATCCATAATCAATCCACAAAACTGTTTGAATTTCGTTTAATCTTCTTCAACTTCCATCAATACAAACAAGCCCTACAATTTGCTCTTGAAAATAAAATACAAGAAGAGAACATTTGCTCGACCTCTGGAATATGTTTAGGGGTATTTTTGTTAGGTCATACACTTGATCCAAAGTAAAAAAAAAAAAAAAGCATAGAGAAAAACTTTAAGGTGTTTCGTAGGATGGAAAAGTGTCTGATTATTTTTTAGTATTTTCATTTCAAGAGGAGGATTATGTGTTGATAAAGATGAGAGGTTTCCCATGAGAACCCTCAGCAAGTTGAATGCTAGATGAGCAGGGCCTCATAAAATGATTAGAAGGTAAATGAAAATGCTTATGAGGTCGATCTCCATTGATGATTTGATCTCCCTAATTTTTGATGTGGCAGACCGTACCTTATATTGCGATCATGATTCTTCTAGTAATGTTGATTCTCCTGCTTGTAATTTTAATATCGACTTGCAAATATCCATTGATACAGTACGGACTTGTAGATATCAGTGGATGGATCCTTCCCTAAAATCAATTCTAACTCATTATCTTAGATCTCATCATCCCAATTTAACACTCGAGGAGCTTCACTAGCTTTCCTAAGACTTTGCTATAGGAGAAACAGGACTTTCATTAATAAAAAGTGAATTCTCCAAAGCTATGAAGAGCTGATGCAGTGCATCAATCATCATCATCATCAATAATTACATATGTCAAAAAGTCTATATCTCATGTGCTATGAACATGCTTGGGCGTATTTTATTTTTTATGTATTTTTTATTTTAGAACCTGGTATTCTTGGGTATTTTAAGTCTTATTGTATTTTGGCTTGTTTTGTTCAGTTATTGAATTTGCGTCTTATGTTGTAGATCAAATAATTTGTCAATTCATAAATCAAGCATTTGTGGATTTTAGCTTAAGCCAGCCTAACCATTTAACTCATTTTTTCAACCAAAATTGCTCTATTTTGACCACTGTGATCTCCCATTGACAGCCACAACCAAAGTTGATCCCCACAACACTATTTTGACTTGCTGCCTTATCATCCACATCACCAAGAGAGCCCCTCATCACCCTTTCTTCTCTTGTATTGATTACTAGCTTTAAAAATAACTTTTATTAACTAACATATCATGAAAACTGATCTAAGCTACTTGGAAACCATAAGTGATAGTTCAAAATCCACCAAACATGACTCCTTCATTTTCCAAGCAAAAAAATGTGCACCCCTTCCCTTTCCTCTCTTGGATTGATTCTTGTTTAAAGTCTGTACATATATCACTTAGTTTGGAATGAAAAGGATGATGATTGCTGAGTGAAATTGCTCTAGAGTGCTCTTAATACTTATTACGTTTGTGCGCTTTTCATTCTAAGAGAAAGACTTACTGAGATTGTAGTAAGTGCACAATCCTTGAAGAAGAACTTTTAACAAAGGATGACTCAATCGATGACAAATGACTACTTAAAGAGGATAATCATTGATTATTGTAAGCTACATATCTAGAATCTATGCTACTGTAGGATTCTTTTTCATTAGCATTTCATTCTCATTACTTTTTATTTTAGAAGTTTGGTAGTCCATTTTAAATATCATTCTATCTTGCAAAGCACACAAAATTTTTTTTCTTTATGATATGTCTGTACAAATATCATTCTATCTACTTTTCGTTGCATGTGAGGAAACCGCTTGCCGTTTGTTCTGAGGATAGTGTTTTATTTTTAAACTTTGTTTCGTTTCGACTTTGGTTTGTGTTGGTGTTTTGTTTAGATGTCAGCTTTCTAGTTTGAATCGAGTGTTGTTCTTCTAGTCTTAGTGTTCTCCTCTATTGACTCTTTCTTTCTAGTTTGATTGCATCACAAATAGAGCAAATGTGGCAGCCCAAATGGAGCATTCAACCCGTGGTGACTACATAGATAAGGCATTTTATTATATGACGCTAAAAAATTATTTTCGTCATCCTTTGATGTTCAAATAAAGTGCCGAACTATGACAAACCAGTCCAAAGTAGTGGTTCAAGTTGATGGATCTGCCATTAAGAAGGACCCAAATGGCATATATAATGCACAAAGAAGCAAAAAAAAAAAAAAATCTCATTAAAATACAACAAATTTAACAATATAAAGTACCAATAATACAAACTTCTTAAGCATTAAAAAATCTCAAAATAATATATATGATACCACTATTTAGCTAACAGTGTTATTATCAAACATAAAAAGAAAAAAAAAAGACTTGCATTAATGTACCAGATATCCACGAAAAACAGTTTGGATCTTGATAACAGCAACTTCTCTTGAATTTCCATTAAAATTTGCAGAGCTGCTGAAACGAACAACCTCGGCGTCTGCCTGAGTTGCAGCAACTGCAGCCACACTTGCTGTTGTAACAGAGTACACATGTTTTCTCTGTTTTTGCTCTGTTTCTGCCAATTTGATCTCTTCTGACTGCGGCAGTGGATGTACTGGCTGAGGAGATGGCGAAACCACAACTGGAGCAGTATTTTGGGGGGATTTCTCAGAGAAGTATGGATTAGAATGCTTTGATTTCCCCAAACCCAATTTATTTGATTTCTAATAAAAGGAAATTTAAATAAGTTTTGGATTTCTTAATCATCTCAGCGACAATTTATTAATCAAAACAAATTCAATTGAAACAAGAAGAGGAAATCAAACCTCGCCTTTCTTTTCCTTGGATTCGGGACTGAAGATCCTCTTAATTGCGCCGAGAAACTTCTTGCCTCTCTTTCCCATTTCTTCCTCCTCTTCCTCTTACATCATCACTCCACAACCATCTGGAATCAGAATCAATACATCCAAGAAAAAATTGTTGCATCAATCCATGAACAAACGAATCCGCGAGCCTGAAACGCCCATCATCTCAAATTAACCTCTCGAGCCAAAACCCTTCAAAACCCCAAACCGCTAACTCTCAAGATTTCGCTGCAAACAACAGAAAGCGACCTGAAAATTGCGTCTTTATCGGAAAACATAACGCCTCATTAATCACGGAGCAGATCCCACCCCACTTTCCTCGCAGAAAGAGCTCTTTTCAGTAAAGTTTCAATACCCCATCAAAGGGCAAAGAAAACACTGCTCACCTCGATAGTCGAGCGCGCAAAGGAAAATAGAAAAAAAGAAAGCAACATAAAAACATGAAAAAAAATCACATAATGTCAAAACCTCTGCGAATCCAAGCTTTAACTCTCCTTCAAAATAAAAAAATAAAAAACTAAAAAGTTAAAAAAAGTTCAGTACCGATGCCGTTCTTCAAGTTCGGATATATATATATATTTTTTTGGGAAAAAAGTTCGGATCTTTACATAAGGAGAATAACTCTCGTGCTCATTACATACCTGGAGGACAAGAGGGGAGGAGGCGGGGCAAAGAGAAGAACCCTCTATCTTCACTTCCTCCACGGGATTAACGCACAAATGAGCACAGACAAACTGAACAATATTTGGAAAACTGAATAAGATTAAATGATGTGGCGGTAAGTTAAGAGGCATTTAAATATTTTAAAGATCAAAGATGTCATCGATTGTGTCAGAGATGCGATATTAAAGAGGTTGATGAGAGTGGAAAAGGACGGGTGAACTATACTAAGAGCGTGAGCACATTGATTGTTTTCGAGGTGGTGGAGGGGACCATCCGGCGAGCAGGGGAAATTCGGCGGTGGGTTAGTTGAACGGCGTCACTTGCGTCCGGCTAAAGGCTGGCATGTGAGAGGCCAATGGCATTTTGCATGAAAAGTACTTCAAAAAGTTTTATTTTTTTTAACATTAGTCTATTCATTTAATGCAAGTTTGAATTGTAGCCACCTTTTATGACAAAAAATAATGATATTTATCTATTTTCAAGATAATATCATGATTTTATGTAAGTGCTGTTTTGATTTTCAATCAAATAAGATATTAAAGTTTTATTTGGGATATTTTTCTTATTTTTTTAGTTTGAATAAAAAATTTTGTACTAAAAAACTGGTCCAAATGAAGCAGAAGATTCTTGTTCCTTGACTCATGGCAATACGATACAAAGGTTTTATAAATTTGATTTACAGGCTCAAAGGTGGCTCACACAATGGTTTTACCATCCCTAAAAATCAAGGCTGAAGGCACTCTAATCTAAATTTTATTTTTGAAGGACATAGAGCTATTAGAGTCAAAAGCTAATCAAGTGACTACATTATTAAAAAAGGCTATATTTAAGACAAATGTACTCTCCTCATCTTGTCTAATCTTATTCCACCTAACAAGAAGAAAATCCTAGTGAGGTTAGGTGTATGATATCCCACATGAAAGGATCCAACAACTTTTGAGTATAAATTAAACTTCTTAAATAATAGAATGAAGAAGAGCTCACACTCATGAAATGGGAGCATGCCATATTAAGCGGACATCCAATCCAGATGCGCCACGTCACCTGAATACATTGGGTCCCCATGTATTTTGGTGACGTGGCACATCTGGATTGGTGTCCGAACGAATCCGGACACCGAACGTAATAATTTTTCCATATTAAGGGGGGGCACTAGTAAGGGTGGAATCACATTGGCTTCAGAGTGGACAAATGCTCGCCTTCAAAATTTCTTTTTTTCTTAAAAAGATGCTAATATTTAGGAGTTTATCCATCCTCAATTTACCATTTTTCCCAATTCTCACAAAAAAATGCCAAACTCAGCCTCCTACTTCAAATGAATTTGCTAATTAATTAAATAAAATCTCACAACTTTCACACCCTTATATTCTTTGTTGGTATTATCTTACAAATTCTTTCTATTTTAAGTACTAAATATTATTATTATTATTATTATTATTATTATGCAATTACTTTAAAAAATTTACCACGCTATAAAAAGGGGTTGGTTCAACCCTTATCATATTAGTGGCTTTGAGAAGACAATTGAAGCCAACTAGAGTGACTCAAAGAAAAATGTTACAACCAACTAAGCCAATTTGATAAAATGGTTAAGGTCGAAATATAACGAATTCTCTAAAAATATATAAAAAATGGAGGTTAAATAAGAGTAACAACAAAATAGAAATGTCATACCACAATGAATATAAAAAGCTATACATCAGCAAGCAACCACCATCTAGAGAGATGGACTATAATATCCTTGTATATCTATGAAAGCTATTAACACTCCTTAATATATACAATGCACTAGTGATGCTATTAAAGCGAGTTGAGATGCCTGTTAATGCTTTATTAAAATTGAAAATATATCAAGTATAATTCATGGAAAAAGACATGAAGAGACATGAAGTGATTTATTCTAGGAACATCTCAGATATAGTCTTTATTGATGAGGTTCTACACACAAATATAGAATAATTGTCCATTATATATTATAGTTGGTGTGAAAAAGGAAAAAATAAGTATGATCTTGATAGATTCAAGTACATTAGTTAACAAGATGCATATCAAGATGCTAAGATGGTTGGCACAGAATGTATTTAAAATAAGCTTTGACAAAATCATAGTCCATGATAATAGTAAGAATGCTTAAAGAAGTTGTAACAAACCAAAAGTTTAAAATGAATATATATATACCTAAATTTTGAGTTGAGCGTTGCCGCACAGTTCTTGTGAGCACTGTAGCACAATGCTTGAGAGAAAAATAGTGTTAGTTTCCATCACGATATTAATGTCTCTATTCTATAGTACTCTAGAATGCACATACGGTGTTGTGATGTCGAATCGAAGCACCGCAGCATTAATATAAATATCCCTATCATTTTACTCCCTCCTTCACTCTCACATGCAACTTGGCTGGGCAGGAACCGAGAGAGAAGAAGAGAAGGGGGAAAAGGAAAAGAAGGGATACAGAGAAGAGAGAGAAATCATTATGGGCTTTTCTATTAGTCAGTTTTGTTATAAAAGGTAGTCTAATCATTATAAGTGTCTAAACTCTTACTTCTATTATTGATGATTTTGATATTTACGGTTTTATCTCTCATAAAGCTGTTAAAAATATATTATATCATAATTTTATTACTTTTCACCAAATAACTCTGATATGTTATAGATTTGATCATTATGAACAAGTTGATATGTTTTTATTATATTTTCACTGGTTAAATCTATGTGTAAGAATTTCTATGTAAAATGAGTAGAAAAATATATGCTAAAAATAAGTTAAAAAGTGAAGTACTACTATTTGATTCATATGGAGTTGAAGACTAAAATCCCATCTTGAATGTTGTAACTGTGATAAGAATATTAATATAATTATTTTATAGATAATTGATTGACTAAGGTGTTTAAATGAATGATAAGATTGACTGATTGAATAATAAAGACATACTGACTGGTTGATTGATAAAATGAGAAGTGATGTATAATAGGATTGATATATTGACACAGGTGAATATTACAAATAACATATATTGATTCACAAATTTTCTTATATTGTTTACAACATATTATTCCTCTTTTGCTTTACATTAATTTTAGCGGTAAGTTTTTGTTACTTGTTGGGCTATATGCTCATTGTATGACTTTACATGATTTCATGTAAGGAGTCTGCAGGATGATACTAGTTTTGTTTTATTTTTAGCTTATTAGTTTTATGTATATTCTTTTGTAGTATGTGATTGCTATTATACATATTATTTAGTTCATGGTTATAGAATATAAATATTAATAATAATAATGTAATTATATTTTTCCTTCTACATATTTATTTATTTTCATATAATTAATTAGCTATGGATGTCAAATTGATCTAGATGAAAGTTAATGAGTGTGGGTTGTTAATTGAAAATAAATAATATTATGAATTGAGATTAGACAAAAAGAAAAGAGAGAGATAAAATTCTTCAACTAAAGATTCTGGAGCGTTATAGAAGTTTGGGTTACTTACTCTTCCCCTTCAATTCAATTCAAATGGAGGCTAAATTTCATATCCTACATGACTTAAGGGTCATATGTTTGGAGTTGGAAAGGGTTTTGAAAAGTTAATCTTCTTTGGGGAATATGAAATTGACTTTAAATTTGAATTCTGAGATTGAACATCCATCAGAAAAGATATGTTACCCTAAGAGGTAGAAATAAAATTTCAAAACAGGGTCCAGATTTAGAATTGCAAATCCCATCTTGAATGTTGTAACTGGATTTAGAAAAGAATTGCATATGGCCTCGAAGGGTCAATATGAAGTTTAATAAAATTCCTAGCTACTATAATCTAGATGAATTCTTGTTAATTTCATATTCAAAGTTTTATCAACCAATGATATATCTCTCCAAAGAAAGAAAATATTATTCATTATTAATTGATCAAAAATGACGATAATGATCTTTGGTGATTTTGATTTTCCCAAAGAAAATTATTTGAGTTTAAAAAATTGTTTTTGAAAAAGTAGGTGCGGGTTCTAAATCTCCTATCAGAGCAAGCCCTCGTAATTAATTATATCGTCAGAGTCTTGGGTATCCTACAAATATGCTCAATTAAAATAACGATAGAAATTATGTTTAAAGATTTTCTAGAAATGATATCAAAGGAAGTGAATTTTGGAATTTTAATAAGGACTGGATCAAGTTGGAGCACTTATTTCTAGAGTTAATGGAGGAGAGATAGGAGACACTTTGAGATTCTATAACAATTTAGAAACAACCCAACCTAAGCTAAGTGTTGGACTTTAAGTTTTAGATTGTGAGAATATTTGATTTAAGTTTATTGTATCATTAGAAAATTGGGATTATACTCCCATAGGTTAGGGTCATATAATTTATAATTTGCCCCTGATCCTAAATCTATTTGGGTATCGAACGATGGTTGCCCGAACCTAACTAATGTAGTGCAAAATATGGACTTATTCCAGCCTAGATTAGGGAGTCAGCTAACCGCCTAGTCGATTTAAAATCTATGAGTCCGGATTTTATTAAAGAGTGACAGGGATGTTATTATTAAAGTTTTTTTTAGAATTGAGACTGATGTGTAAAGCGGGTCCTAATTGGTCTCTTGACATATATAGGGTAAAAATGCTTGAATCTAATGTAATTAGCATGTTAGACTCAATTAAATATAATGCATGCTGATCGACTCAATTAAATACATAAAATATGTATAAAGCAATTTTAAAAAAAGGCTTAAAAATCATTTTTCTCTAGAGATTGCACAACATCCTCTAGACAAATTTGTTAGAAACCTTGAAAGATTTGCACCATCAAAAACTAAGTGGTTTGCTAGAACTCGTAGGCAACGAGGTGCCAAATAAGGAAGAGAAGGTAAAATATACTTATATTGACTCCCGACAGTCCCATGATTACTTATTAGATCTTTAGAGTTTTTATGTTGGCCTAAAAATTTTGTTTAAATTTAAGTAAATTTTTTTTTTAGCGTACCCTCGCGAGCCTCCATGTATCAAGGCTAAATTAAAAACAACATGTAGATCGCTATGTAGCTGATGGCTGTGTAGTTGGGGTAGATCCTAAGCTTGGTAATTTGTTAAAGTAGCCAAATATTTTGGTTTGTTAAAGGTCGAAGGGGGAAATTTGGTTAGAGTTTGAGTATTAATGTATTAAGGCTTATTTTAAATAAGTTTTAATGGTTAAATGTTTTGATTAGTTGAAAATTAGGGGTTGATATATTTTAATTAATTTAGTTAATTGTTCATTTTAAAGATTAATTTAATTTGCCATCAACTAGTTTGTGGCATTGTAACATCATACTCGAGAATGAAGCTTCCTTAGGACACTTATCCCCACAGCCAGAGGTAGTCCGTCCTAAAAACCTAGTTGATATAATTGAATTAATAATTTTAATTTGGTTAAGTAATTAAGAGTCACTTAATTTTAAGGTCATACACTCCGTTGAATTCATTTGTGACGTTGTTATAGTGGGCTCAGGAAACAGGGCCTTCTTAGGATACATAGTCCCACAGCTCAAAGTAGTCCATCATAAAAAAGCCTCATCTTTAGAGTGCTTGTTGTGTATTAAAATGTTAGTTAACTGATTTTATTAATCAAGTTATAGTCTTTTTGGGATTTTAACCAATTATTGAATTTTTTGAATTATTTAGATATGTTAATTAAGGGGTTTAACATTAAGATTGGTTTTGAGATTTTGAAATTTATCTTAAATATTAGACCTTAAAATGAGTAATTAGACCTTGAGTCTGCTCAATTTGGAATTTTTTATATTATGTTATGATTTTTTAAAGTTTTGAACTAATTTTGAATTACATTTGACTAGAAAGTTGACTTTTTAACTTTGACTTAATTTTGGGGGTTTGACATTTAAAAAAATAATAAATTTTAATTATATTAAAATGGATTTGAGTTTAATTTAAATGGATTTTTATAGAATTATTGGTAATTTTATAAAGTTTGGGTATTTTTGGAATTTTCTAAAATTGCCTTAATGAAATGAATTTTTTAGATTTTGATCCAAATTAATCTTAAACCTCTTGGATTCATCCCTATAGGTCATGAGTGACCTAAGGGGATGTTTCCAAGCATTTAAGAGAGTTTTTTTAGAATTGTTTCAATATTTTAAATTAATTAATTGAATTAATTGAATTAATTATTAACGTTTTTGAAAAATTAAATTAAGATTAAATTAAAGGTCATATGATGGGGCTTTTATTTTCTATGGGTTGAGGATTCAATTGGGGTCAATTAGATCGTTTTCTTAAATTTTTAGGATTTAAAATGAATTATTAGTGAATTAATTAAAGTTCCAGGTCAATTCTAGGAAGGGATTTTGGGGTTCCTATTTGGTGGACCAAATGGGCACCAAATCTAGTGAATGTTGGACCATGAGATCACTTGATCTTAATGCCCAATTCCCCTAAATTTGAACCAAAATGGAACTCTCTAAGGTGGCTAACCAAGCCACCTAAGGTATCCACTAGATCACCTTAAAAAATTCTTAAGTCACTACCCTAGGCTTGGATGGAAGTGCAATCAATGGCTCTAAACTCCTTAGACTAAGCATAATCACCTTACTAAATCAAAGTCCTATGTCTCATTGGATAGATCATATGACCAATTTGAACTTAAGGGTCAAACCATGATCCTTAAGCTTGAATTGAGTCAAGCATGCCCTTAAACATATCAAACAGTGGAGACTAAATTAGGACATGTCAGAGACATACCCAAATTAACTCTCCCAAAGTCCCAAGCCATGGTGACATATATTTTAACCATAAGTGCTATAATATTATAATCATTAAAATTAAAATTGACATTTATACAAAAATAATCAAGGCTTGAGACCATAGGGCTTTTTAAGATATCTCTGAGATTTTTCCAATGAGCCTAAGAAAAAATAAATTAGTTTAGTGTGGAGGAAGATATATTTTTTTGAAGTTCCTTGTAATTTTTAGATTTTTTTTTTAAATATAGAATTACTAAGTCAACCACACTTTTACATGCGGGTGCACTCTGATTGGTTAGCCAATGATTGGCAGCTAACTAGGTAATATGGGACTAACCGTGACCATCATATGCAAGATCGAGCATTTAGAGTTAACTCTGCTATGAGATTGCTGGATTTAATTAGAGCCATTGATCAAAATCAACGGATCTGATTATATCTTCCACCTCCCACTCATCGCCATAGCCATACAATTTCTCTAGCATGATCCAAGAGATCCTATAGGTGAAACTTCTCCAAATTTTGTAGGGAGCATCAGGGAAATGGAAAACTTTAATCCCATGGTGGAAATCTGTTGGGGGTGAAGGTTTCCATCACAATTGACCAATCTACCTAACTAGGGGGCTCAGGATCAAAATCTCATAATGTAGAAAGCCCCAATAAATGGGGTTTTCTATCAGGAAGATCGAGGGAAGGATAAAGAACACTTCTCCTTTAGACGTCTCGACCATAGAACTACTTGAAGTACAATTTTGAGCGAAAGGCAAAAAACTTTTGCTAGAGTTCGCTTGGAATCGTAGTTTAAAGGGGCTGGGAGGATGGGAAATGAGAGAGGGAGAGTTGGGGAGCTATGGGGAGTGATTTTAAAAAACTAGGATCGAACGAGGAAATATGGTTGAGGGAGCCCTATTCGAATGGCTTCCACAGCTATGGGCAGCTAGGGTGAAGCAGTTGGATGGCCAGATAGCTTCCATATAGCAGGGGACACCTCCTCAGAGCCTTGTGAGTTTGAAACCAATGGAATCATCCACTGGGAAGCATTGGATGAAGCTCAAGATGGAGGGGACCACTTGAAGCTTCTCCTATTTGGTACAGCCACTACTAGCCACTAACTTGGTTAGAGTGAACTGGAAAGGTTGCTGGGGGTCTGATGAGCTCGAGGGTGAGCTTAATTGGGCATGAGAGATCCCAATTGTATGAATGGGCTCTTTTTGACCCAAACCTGGATGGTTTGGGTCGATTTGTGCTCAACCTAGGTCAAAACAGTTGGTGGGCTTGTGGTAGAAGGTGCATTGGGTCAATGGGCACCCAATGCAAGAGACAATTGGTCTTGAATTGGCCTATGTAGAAAGATGGCTCTTGTGAAGATAGTTGACCACTTTGGGATAGCCTAAAGATTAACCCAAGTCAGCCCAAGGGTTGGGCTAATTAGAGAAGGTGTGTTGGACCTAGGGATACCCAATGGAGGTGTTGGTTGGGTTTAATTGAACGTAGGCTGAGAAATGGCTCAACATAAGGTGGTTTTGGCCACTTTGGGTTAACCATATTCCAAACTCAAGTTGACCCAAGGATTGGGTCAACTAGGGATGGTGTATTAGGTTAAGGGGAACCCAATACCACCATTGGTTTGATCCAATTGGGCTAGGATTAGGTAAAGACAAATGGCTAATCTAAGTGGGCCCAAGGCTTGGGTCCTCAAGAGAGGTATCTTAAGGTTCCAATGGGTCATCCCATGGGTTTGAGTGGGTTTAGAGAAATCTTGTTCAAAGGGTTTGAAAGGGTGGGAGTGTATTAAAGATTTGGTCAAACTTGGTTGACTTGGTCAACCAAGTTGACCTATGGTCAAGGGTTGGGTCTTTTGAGTTTAAATTGATCATATGAACTTAATGGAGACGGTTTCAACTAAGGGGTGGCCATTTGGTTTGAAATTAATATTTAAACCCTTAAGAGCCACTTTGATCAACCATGGTTAACTTGATCAACCAGGTCAAACTCAAGTGTAATTTTATGTCCAATGTGTTCTAAATGACATTTAAGATCTATTAGAGTAGGTTTTGAAGATTGGTATGGGAAGGTGGTATTGAATTTAGGGGAAAAGACTAAAAGTGTAGGATATTGATCAATAAGTCATGAAATGGTCATGAGTGTGGTTGGAGGGTTTAGAAAGAGTCCCAAGGTCAAATTCCAATGAATGGCAAGTCTAGTGACATAGGCTGGAATTACTAGAAGGTTTTACAACCTTTGGTAATCAATCCAGTTTCTAAAGCTAGGGACCTCAGAATGGGTTCAAATTTGGTGGGTTGATCTTAGAGACATGCTTAAATAAGAATCAATTGATAGTCCTTAAATAAGAGGTCATTTGGCTGGGTTTCTAGGTGATAAAAATTCACCGAGAGAGGGTTTCATGGCATGGGCCTTTAACCATGGAATTTGGCTTAAAATGTTAGATTTGGATTGGATTTTGAAGTTAATTGATTGAGTTTGGATTATCCACATCAATGAAAATAAAATGAATGATTGAGATTGATTAGATTTGATTTGATGGTTGTTTGAAAGTTTGTTGAATGTTGGTCTGAAAACTAGATAGAAGGTTGGAACTTGATTTGATTAGACTTGGATTTGTTTTTTTGACTAGGACCTATATGGCTGAGAAGTGGACATCTTTTAGTCACTATGTAACCAGAAAGTAACCTAGGTGGGTCCTAATGACCTCATAAAAACATGAGGTCAACATATTGGATATTTGATGATCATTTCATCCTTAAAATAATGATTATTTATCTCCAACTAATGAGCGAAATGGATAATTATATTTTTTTAAGATATTGAAATGTATAAGCTTAAGATTTTGAGTATTTCAAGCTATGATAGAAGCAACAATTACTTCCATTCGCTATTAATAAATCATTACAAAAAAATGTTATCAAACTTCTTATGTTTGTAGGATATTGATTTTATAATGAGCAAAGTGGAGAGTTATATTTTTGTAAGATATTGATTTTGAGTATTGTGATCCATGATAGATGCAACAAGTAATTCCAATTAATATTAAGAAATAACTACCAAAGAATGTTATTAAACTTCTTATAGGCTTAACAACTTCTTAGATAACTTTGCAACATAGTGAAATAAAATATATTTGAAATGCTTTGGAGTTGTTTGGATGAGTGTAAAATAAATGCAAGTTATTATTATTTTTTAGTTGGCTTGAAATAAATGAATGTAAAGTTCAAAGATGGTGGTGGGTAGTGGAGGGTTGGTAGTGGCTAGTTGGAGGTGGCGGCGGGTAGCATTAGTGACCGATGATAGTTATGGTTATGGTTGGTGGCAGTGTTTAGTGGCTATGGTAGCCAGCCATGAGGTTTTATCGTGTAATATTCATTGAAGTAATGTATAGTTACACTTATTCAAACTTGGTTGATAAGAGTAATGAAATGAAATTTCTTCATCTCTATTTCTTGGATGTGTTTGTGAGTGCTTTGTATACATGTGAATGCTTGAAATACATTATGAAGCTATTCTTAGGGGTCTATATGAATGTTTTGATTGAAAAATATAGTTTTGAAAAAAAAAATAATTTTCTTTGGGAAAGTTAAAAGGTTGAATTTTAGTTTTGGAATCGAACACAACATTAATAACTATATATTGTATCAAAAGGAGAGAATATCATCCACTAATTGGTTCATATTACAAAACTTTAACTTTATCCTTATTATTGTAGTCAAACTCAAGAAAGAATCACATTTGACCCCGAAGGATCAAAATGGAATTTAATCGAGTGTTTGACTATGCTAATATGGATTAAAGATCATTAATTTCTTAATAAAGAATCAGATAATAATTGATATATCTCTCTGAAGAAAGAAGATATCAATCATTATCGATCATTTGAAAATGGCGATAATGATCGTCAGATTTGATTTTTCAGAAGAGAATTAATCGAGGTTTTGAAAAATTGATTTTGAAAATCATGTATGGGTTTCTAAATCTCCTACGAGCGCAAGCCCTCGTAGTTAATTACATCGTATAAAACTAGAATTTTCTACGAATACTCTCGATTAAAATAGCAGTAGAAATTTTATTTAAGATTTTCAATGCTTGATGTCAAAGGAGGTTAAGGGTTGGAATTTGAATAGGGATTAGATCAAATTTGAACATTTATTTTAGAGTCAAAGTTAGAAGTGTAGGGGGACACCTGGGATTCTGAAACCATTCTGAAGCGCCCCAATCTATCATAAGTGTTGGACTCGAATTTGATTGAAAGAGATTTTTAAGTTTGAATGATCAATTTTATTAGAAAATTGGGATTTAATTCGCGGAGGTTGAGGTCTTATAGCCCGAGCCTGCTTTAGAACCTAAGTCTAAAATGGGTACTAAAATGTGACTCAAAACTAACTAATGCAGTGCAAGTCTGGACTTACCCCAGCCTGGATTAGGGAGCCAGCTAACCACCTAATTGATTTAAAATAGATGAATCCTGTCTTTTATGAAAGAGTGATAGGGATGTTATTTAAGATAAGTTTTTGAGAATATGGCCGACATGTAGAGTAGATTCTAATTGGCCCTTTTGACTTATGTTGGGTGCAAAATGCTAAGGACTAATGCAATTAAAATTTTGACTCTTTTAAATCTATTTCTAATGCAATGCATGCTAGTTAACAATCTCATATTAAGTATGCTTGAAAGTTAAAAAACAGGCTTAGAAAATAATTTTTTAGAAGACTGGGCTTCCCCAGGTCCGGCACCTCATCCTCATAGGTCAGACTATCCGGACTCTACCTGCAGGCGGGGAAGGGTCTAAAGCAAGGAGAGAAGAAGTACATAAATATGCATGCAACCCTGGGGTCGATCCCCAGCTAATTCCCTAAATTCGTTATCTTTCTATGTCATTCAGACTCACTAAAATCTTAAACTTTAAAGTTATGAGTATAAAAATTTTCATACCGTCACGAGTCTCGCGAGTCCATGCAAAAATAAAAAGCGGTATATAAATGCAAAAAAACTATAAAAGTAGGTAATGCTATACGAAATCACATCAAACATCAAATATAAATGAATTAATTAATAAATGTCCATAGGCAAAGTTGCCTTGCTTATTACAAACCAGGGTCTGCTGAAAGTAAAGTGGCTAGGCACCACTGACAATAACCCGAGTTTCTAATTCTAAGACTCAAGTGACTTTGAGATTTGGGATTCTTCTTGTTATCCACTTCTTTATCTTCTCACGAGCATCTTGATTCGTCGGTTTCGGATATCCAAATGAAAAGAAACTCCCCCTTGAACGGGATGTTGTCTTTCATCTTTGAAGAGCATCCAAACTTGATCTTTCAAATGGACGAAGACTCTCCACTTTAGGAACGTCTTCTCCTCTTTGGAATTCAAGTTGGATCTAAACATTTCAACTCAAATCACTTTAAATACAACTCAAAATTTATCAAATTACATTAATCAAAATTGAAAAATCTAGACTTGATCGTGTAGGGTTATCCTTCCTAATAATCATCAGTTATATATAATTCCAAGCAGTTATAATTGATCTCAAATAGTTGATATATTTGAAATTTAAATGCTCAATAGAGTGCAGTAAATAAATAAACAGGTAGTCAATCAATTATAGGCTAACAATCAGCATTTAGTGAAAGCTCGAAAACTCGGCACACAGCAAAAAAGTAAACACCGGCCTATCCTAAAACTAGAGTTGGTTGTCCTAGCAAACCATTTAAAGTGTGTGAGGTAGGCCGTGTGGTTTGGATATATCCTATGGAGGGTAATTTGTTAAAGTTGTTTGAAGTTCTGATTGGTTGAAAAGCTTAATGGAATATTTAAATTTGAGTTTAAGTATTAGTGAAATTTATTTTAAGGTTGATTTTAATTGTTGGTTGAATACCACCTTGTTGCTTACCAAGATCGTGAAGTTCATTTCATCTTCCTTGGGGCTAAGCTAATAGCCTCGTAGGTCTGGGTTACCTAGAGATACCCGGTATGATTAAGTGATTTGATATAGTTAAAGTTTGAAGGTTAATAAATTTTAATTAAGGTTGGTTGATTACTGGTTTTAAGATTAATTAGAGAATTTTGGAGTTTTAAAGTGATTTTTGAGTTTTATGAATTTTTTGGATTATTTAATTAAGGGGTCAAAATTTAACTTTTTGATTAAGAATGTTTTCTGGAAAATTAATATTTTATTAAAATACTATAACTTAATACAATCAATTAGACTGTAAGTATGCTGAAATTGGATTTTTTTGGATTTTATGATGAAGGTTTGAAGTTTTGAAATAATTTTGACTTAGGTTGACAAAAAAGTTAACTTTTCAAATTTAATGGTTTTTTTGATATTTTTAATAAATATTACACATCATTATGAGTTGAATGCAAGTGATTTTGGACAATTTGGATTTTCTATACTTAGTTATGAAATTTTGAAGTTTGATGTATTTATTGAATTTTTGAAATTGTTTAATTAGAAGGCTTTTTATGATTTTATTCTAAATGAACTCACAACTTCTTGAAATCAACTCCAAAGCTCAGGAATGATCTAAGGAGAGATTCCCAAATGTTTGGGAATTTTCTAAATTTTTTAATTATTATTAATTAATTAAATATTCAATTTTACTTAAAATTAGATTAAGATCATATTTGATGTCAAATTCAATTGGTTTTAATTTTCGTTGATTAAGGATTGGTTTTTGGTTAGTTCAAGGTATTATTTGTATTTTTAGATTTAAATTTTATTTATTATACTTATTGGAAGTTTTAAAGTCCTTAATGAGGCTAATTTTTGATTTGTTTGATTTTCTAACTTAATGAATCCAAATTCAGTAAAATTTGAACCTGTGGTTCAAAATAATCCTATGTTTATTGTGTTCAAGTTTCACCCATATTGAGTGTGTGTACAATGCCCTAGAAAATTTCTAAGTTTTTTAGGCATTTCCTTAATTATTTTCCATAGGTGTTTTTACTATTCAAATTGGCTTGAAATTTGGTGTGTCTAACCCTGACATACATGCAATCATACCACAGAAATATCACAAAAAAATGCAGAAAACCTAGGGAGTTATGAATTTTGAAATTTTTGGGTCCAAAATGGACCCTTTAGCTTGAAAATTCACATCACGGAAATATATTGGGTATTTGACCCTAGAAAAATTACTAAACATGCCTAATATACCCAATAAATTTTCACATAAATTTGGACTCCAGTTGATCACTGGAATGTGAGAAAATTGTAAAAAAAAAAAAATTCAAACAAACTCAAATATCTCACAATAAAAGAAATCAAATCAATATAATTTTAATAAATACTAAATTAAATTTCCTTTCCAACGAGCCCTAAAATGTCCAATTTGGTGGAAAATTATATTTTTTGTGAATTTTATAAAATTTGAGCATTTTTTTCATTTTTTTTGGACCATTTTTGGTCAAATCGGCCGTCAGCGCCAATGATTGGCACCGGATCGGCTGCACCGAATGGTGACGTGATGCGTGGCGGGTTGGGTCCCGCCACTTAACCACTTTGGATCTAAGATCCGACCGTTGGATCGACCGCGGGAGAGATGGACGATCGGATGGCTGCCATGTGGCCATTTCCTGGGCCGTCCAATCGCGCTGAAGGCGCGATCGGACGGCTCTGGTTGAACCAGAGTTAAGGATTTTCAAATGCCCATAACTTTCAAATTACTCAACTAAATTGCATGAAATTTGTGTTGCAAACCTATTTTCATGTCTTATGTTTTGATGATTGACAAACACTATTTCTCTTGAACTACTTGTTGCTTCTAACTTTTCAGGAATCGAAGATCGGACGATCAAGAAGAAGCCAAACTCAGGATTGCGTAGGTTTAGGGTTGAGTCAGTCTGTACTTTTGTTTTTAACCTTTTGAGTTTACTTGTAATGGTCAAAGAGACTGATGCTAAGTAACCCTACACACACACACTTGAGAGACTTAGAATTTCTGTTTTTGCTCACATCGGTCAGGACGATATTTACATCATCTTGGACGATCAGGCTTAAAATAGAAAGTCTAACTAAGGATTCTTAATTAAGGCAGCCGTCATTAACTTATCGGCCTGGACGATACGTGTATCGGCCAGGACGATGAGCTCAAAATAGAAAGAAGTAGCCGCCATAGATAATTAAGGTATACTGTATTTTAAATTATCGGCCAGGACGATCCTCGGATCGGCCTGGACGAAATTATCAAATTATGCCTTAATTGATCAGGAAATCAAGGGAGTAATTAAGGATGATTGATACGATCATATCATCCTGGACGATCTAGTCAAAAACCTTAAGTTACTTCAGGACGATAAATATCGGCCAGCTCAAAAACAGGGCGATGCTCAGGACGATTTGCCTCTGATTTGAACTGATCGGCTAGGACGATCGTAAGATTGGCCGGGACGATCAAGCCAAATTTTAATCATCCAGGACTGTTCCCAGGG
>NW_021319943.1:498885-499217 GCF_001605985.2 Dendrobium catenatum | reverse complement strand
CTAGGGCGATTCTCTGGCCGATCTTCTGAGTTTTGTACTGATCGGCCAGGCCGATGTCCATATCGGCCTGGACGATAATGTCGACAACTTGCAATTAATGAGCTCCTTTGAAGCTCTTTTATTTAAGAGCTCTTGCTCAACATTTTTAAAAAGCTTTGGCTGCTGTCTTGACCTGAGAAGACCTTGAGGAGAGAAAGAGAGAGAGGATCTTGTGAGGGGGAGCTTGTGAGGGGATTCACAAGAGTTTCTCAAGGATCGCTCTGCTTGTCTTTGGTCTGGGGTTTCTCGTCTGTGGAAGGGTCGGTAGAGGTAAGGAGTTTACTTTTGGTTGA
>NW_021319943.1:443939-498598 GCF_001605985.2 Dendrobium catenatum | reverse complement strand
ATGAAATTTTGAAGTTTGATGTATTTATTGAATTTTTGAAATTGTTTAATTAGAAGGCTTTTCATGATTTTATTCCAAATGACTCATAACTCCTTGAAATCAACTCCAAAGCTCAGGAATGATCTAAGGAGAGATTCCCAAATGTTTGGGAATTTTCTAAATTTTTTAATTATTATTAATTAATTAAATATTCAATTTTACTTAAAATTAGATTAAGATCATATTTGATGTCAAATTCAATTGGTTTTAATTTTCGTTGATTAAGGATTAGTTTTAATTATTATTAATTAATTAAATTAATTAAATATTCAATTTTACTTAAAATTAGATTAAGATCATATTTGATGTCAAATTCAATTGGTTTTAATTTTTGTTGATTAAGGATTAGTTTATGGTCAGTTCAAGGTATTATTTGCATTTTTTAGATTTAAATTTTATTTATTATACTTTTTAGAAGTTTTAAAGTCCTTAATGAGGCTAATTTTTTATTTGTTTGATTTTCTAACTTAATGAATCCAAATTCAATAAAATTTGAACCTATGGTTCAAAATATCTCTGTGTTTACTGTGTTCAAGTTTCACCCATATTGGGTGTGTGTACAATGGCCTAGGAAATTTTTAAGTTTTTTAGGCATTTACTTAATTATTTTCCATAGGTGTTTTTGCTATTCAAATTGGCTTGAAATTTGGTTTGTCTAACCCTGACATACATGCAATAAAACCACAGAAAAAATATCACAACAAAATGCAGAAAACCTAGGGAGTTATGAATTTTGAAATTTTTGGGTCCAAAATGGACCATGTAGCTTGAAAATTCACATCACGGAAATATATTGGTTATTTGACCCTAGAAAAATCACTAAACATGCCTAATATACCCAATAATTTTTCACATAAATTTGGACTCCAGTTGATCACTGGAATGTGAGAAAATTGCAAAAAATAAAATTCATACAAATTCAAATATCTCACAATAAAAGAAATCAAATCAACATAATTTTAATTTTAATAAATACTACATTAAATTTCCTTTCCAACGAGCCCTAAAACGTCTAATTTGGTGGAAAATTATATTTTTTTTGTGAATTTTAGAAAATTTGAGCATTTTTTGATTTTTTTGGACCATTTTTGGTCAAAACGGCCGTCGGCGCCAATGATTGACGCTGGATCGGCTGCGCCGAATGGCGACGTGATGCGTGGCGGTTTGGGTCCCACCACTTAACCACATTGGATCTAAGATCCGACCGTTGGATCGACCGCGGGAGAGAGGGACGGCCGGATGGCTGCCACGTGGTCATTTCTGGGCCCTCCAATCACGCTGAAGGCGCGATCGAACGGCTCTGGTTGAACCAGAGTTAAGGATTTTCAAATGCCCATAACTTTCAAATTACTCAATAAAATTGTACTAAATTTGAACTGTAGCTAGAGGGCAACATGATCTAACAATGCCTGGAGTTTGGAGGCTCTATACATTGTAGATTTGTTGCAGTTTCAAATTAAAATTTAACTAAAAATGCAAATAACTTAGAATCCAACCGTCGGATTTTTGATTTCTTAGGCTTGTTGGAAAGCTACTAAGATCCTCTTCAACTTTGTAGAAGACCTCAGGAGCTGGATTTGAAGTTATTCTTGCATCACCTAGTTCTCTCTCTAGATTCCTCTCTCTTCTCCAATTAGAGTTTGGAGGCCAGGATCTAGTGGGGGACGGCTTAGAAAGGCTAGGGTAAGGTCTGGAAAGGTTTTTTTTTGAGATTTTGGAGGCTGGAATAGCTTTTGGATGAGTGGGATTGAGTGAGAGAGGGCTTAAGGTTAAAATGCATGTAATTAGAATATTTTACCCCATTGAATCATTTTCTGATCAAATGAATGGATGGGATCAACTGATCAACTCCCTAGATGCTTGCCATATAGCCTGGAAATTGGTGAGAGCAGGAGAATCAAAGGACAAGGGGTACATGAGGTGAAAAGGTGCCTTGGATCCCACATGTGCATGTGGAGTGATCTAAGCCATTTAATATTGATTCAATGGCTGGGAAATGTCCTAAGAACATTCTAGAAACTGGTTAGAACTAATGGAGTGGTTTAAAAATACATGGGATTAATTTTAAACAAGTTTTGACGTTGTTGACCACTCCAAAGGGTTGGTTTGACTGTTTGACTGATCTTCCTACAATGTGACAGTTAATGTGGCATGGGAGGATGTTTTGAATGCAAGTTAGATTGATTTAAGGGAGATTTGATAGCTTGATATTGAAATTTGAATATTTGGGAAGAGTTTTGACCAAGTGATACAAATTAACTTGGTCAAATAACTATGATGTGGCTCATGATAGATTTAAGGATGATCAAGGCATCAAATGGAACATATTTAAGGGTTTTATGAGATTGATTTGCTTAAATAGAATGGTTTGAGCCAAATAGTTTGATCATGACTTGGGTTAAGTTGACCAGGTCAAATATTCATTGGGTCAAAGGGCCAAATCCAATCTAGATCACTAAAGGAAGTGATTATAGGAGTTCGAAAGGATTTGGAGTCGATTGAGGGTCATTTGGTTTGAAAAGCCCATTAAGACACTTAAAGGGTATTCTGGTCAATTTTATTTGATTTGGTCAACAAGGTAGACCCAGGGTCTGAGATCAAGCTCAGCAGGTTTGAAATGACATTTGAAGAGTAATAGAAGTGGTTTCATGGCTTAGATAGGTTATTTAAGTCAAATCACCTATTTAGACCCTTGATGGGCCTTTTAGGTCAACCAGGTTGACCCAGAGTCTGGGAATGGGTCCAACAAGTTTATTTTGATATTTGAAACTTGCTGGAGGTGGTTGCATTCAATTTGGAGGTTGTTTGGTTTAAAATGAATATTTGAACCCCATAAGGGTATTTTGGTCATTTTGACCCCTGGTCAACTGGGGGTCAAAATGGGTCTAACAGAAGGTGGTTTATTGCTCAATAGGTCAATATCAATGGTCTGGATATGACTGGAAGCTTTGGAGAAAGCTCTAGGGTCAAAATCCACTAGATGGCAGGTCAAGTGGCATAGACTGTAAATATTTGAAGGTTTTATAGCCTTTGGATTTTGATTTAGATTCTAGGATTAGAGACCTCATAATGGGATAAAATTTGAAGGGTTACCTCTAGAGACATGTCTTATCACTTTGCAAGTGATAGACTCTGAATCAAATGTCATTTGACTGGGTTTTGAAGTGTTTAAAGAATCCCTGGAAAAGGCCTTTAGGACAAGGCTTCTGGACTTAGGATTTAAGTCTGGATTTTGAGTTTGATCTGGATTTTGAGTTTGGATGATTGGATTTGAATTATCTATATCATTCATAATCATTTAGATGATCATAAGTGATATGATAAGATTAAAGCTTGATCAATGGCAAAATCAAGGTTTGAAATGGATATAAAGATCTGGATTTGATTGAAGTTTGAATTGAATTAAGGTATGGATTGACTTGAGGTTAGGATTGGTTTGAAGTTTAAATTGATCTAAGATCTAAACTAATATTAAAATCTAAATTGATCTATGGTCTAAGTAGCTCCTCAGGTCTGGAGTCTAGAAGGATTCTAGAGTCTAGAGTTGTCTGGAAGTTGAATTGATCTAGAGTCAAAATTTTCCCAAGTGACCTCATACAAAAATGAGGTCAACAATGCATAAAAACAAAATGTGGAGTTTTTACATTAGGAGTGATGCGGTGCTGGATTGGGGCACTATAACGCTAAGCTCTCGGGTTGGTCGATGCTACGACAACACTGTTTGGAGAACTACAATGCTAGGTTAAATTTTATATAAAAATTAAATTTCACTTTTTTTTTTGGTAAAAATCAAATCCCTCTTTTTGGTTAGTTTAGAGAAAGAGAGATATTTTAGAGAGTGAAAAATCATTTTGGGTGGCTTAAATCATTTTTCAATTATTGGTCCAGTTCAAGAAGTTGTCCAGATCGAAAAGGTTATATTATGTCTATCTTAGTTTTAAAAAAATATGAAATTTTTGGGATATTTTTGATTTAAATTATAAATTCCTAGTGTAAAAGTAGGGTTCACTTCATGACCAGGTAGCTTTTTAAATATTATAGATATGAGTATTCTTGGCATTTTAGTATTTTCTAAAAATATTTCATTGGTTAAATTAAAAAGTGTTCTATTTTTAATAGTTTAAAAAATTATTAGACGTACCCCAAAAAATAATGTTGTATCACATTTAAAGCTTTAAAATAATAATATGAATAATCCTTATCAATTTGGTGAAATTCTGAAATAATGAAATTTTAATTAGTTGTTGATGAGCAATCTTCAAAATGATGAATTGTTGCCTATCGATAAAGAACAATGTGTAATTTTTTGATTATTTCTTTTATTTTAATGCAAATATATCTACTTAAAATGTGTGATTCTATGGAGCTCTGATATTGTAGGAATTCCTGTTGTGTCGAATGCACAAATAGTCATAAGGGTCTGAATTTCTAAATATTAGAGGTGCTAAGCATTTAAGAGTCATAGGAGCTTATTTTATGATATGCTAGCATAGAGAGTCTTATAGGGGACTGAATTGCGATTTTTATTTCTTGATAGAAGTTATTAGGGCCTGAGAGAACTTTTCTACTTTCTGTTATGATATATGAAATACTTTATTATTTATTTTAGTACAGTATTTTCTTAATTTTTGTTACCTATAAATACTACTTTATTTCATACAATATCATGATATTGACTACTTTTAATTCAGTAAATACATAATGAATTAATTGTTGAAAATTTAGATCGATGGATTTTAAGAGAGAAACTAGTTATTTTTTAAGGTGGGCTGCATTATAAAAAGAATTAAATATAAAAAATAAAAAATATATAAGGAAAAATTCAAAGTAAAGACTTGTATTTCATTATAGTTGTTAAATTAATATTTTTTCATAATGTTTTGTTATAACTTCATTTAGAATCAAATCAAATACATCTTTCTCAATGTATGGTACTAGGTAGTCATTAAGCCAATTATAATTGATTTTACTATACAATTGGCGCTTGACAATCTTCATTATAGAACATACTCTCTCTATTATAGCAGAAATAACTAACAAAGGAAATGCCAAACTAATAATCCTATCAACTAGGGGATACATAATATTTTTCTTAACCTTAATGATTTATTTTGTGAGATCAGTATACTACTCAAATATGTGAACTCATTGCTTGTACGTATATCAATAATGCATATAGATAATGGGGTTTAAGGGATACAATTCAATGGGAGAAAAATTACTTGAATATAAATCTGCAAAATGAATTAATTCCCTCTTATCATAAGCAAAAAATGAATCACTTAAATTTAAACATAGTACATAAATAAGTAACTTAGTACTGACTTCAGATAATCAATTATTTAGTTCTTTGAGTTTTATATCTATAAATGTATAAAATAAATCAACATGATAATAATGCAATTTTTTTTTTCACTTCTTTTTACTGACCATCGATGAGGCTTGAATATAGATCACATATTAGAAACCTCAATTTCAAAAATATTATAAAACATGACACTTCTTATAAATTATCACATATGCTATATCTCATCATCTATAACTGTTGGTTAGAAACCTGCACTAAGTTCATTTCTTTCATGTTATCTTGATCCTTTTTACAAGGCATGCGAAAATTCATTTGCAATCCATAAAATATCAATAATTAAGTCCATAAAAAAATAAAATTAAAAGATGACATAACATTTATTAAAAGACTTACTTCAATTGATTGTTGATCATGTATGAAACTCTGAACCCAGCAAATGTCACTAGCTCTTTGCAAAGTGGTATCTTTGTTAAAACCTCGCCCACTATTTAACTCCCTAGTGATAAGATGGAAAAATATTTTGTCACTATGAATATCTTTCAGAGTATCACTCCTCTTACATGAAGTGCCCATAATATTCAAAATTCTTGAAGTGATCTCAAAAAGATATTTTGCGTACCAATGAATTTTTGTTATAGCTACTAAATACAGTTGGAGTTGACGGGTAATGAACATAGAAGCTTGTGGATTATCTTAAAGTATTAGTACATTAAAATCATAGAATTCTCCTCACATATTAGATGACCCATTATATCCTTGACCACATATACTATGCTCAATGAATGCTTTATAAGTATATATTCAAGAGATAACTTATATTTGACTACATTGGTCAAGAAAATATATTTAATACCTATAAAACTCTCAATAATTTGACCCAATTTATATACATATCTCATAACAATAACTAATTATTTCTTCATGGATACATCACATTACTAATTCACTAAAATTGAGAAATTTATGTATCACAACTCAATCAGATAAGACTCATATACTGGACATGTCCTATCATATTGGTTTGTAACAAGCGAATCCCAAGATTTAAGTTTAGAATAATATTCAATTTTTTTGTCCAGTGTTAACTTTAAAACAACAATAAACATAGAACTACTAATTATATCCAGTGTATTTAAAAAAAAAAAACTCATCCATAAAATTTCCTTTTCATTAATCATCAAAATATTTGTACAACTATAATTCATGGCTACATACAAAGATATATAATAGAATAATAAAAAATAGCCATTATTATACAAAAATTCAAAAGAAAAAAATGCCTCTACATAATCAAATCATATCCTGGTACTACTAGTCAACTGGCCCATTTTCCTCTCAGATCTTCAAAATAGTAGGCAAAACATTAATTAGTTAACAGAGCTCAGTAGGCCATATTTAAAAATGTAAAATTTCAAGTGAATCCATTATAAAGTATTTAATTGAATGCTGAAAGTAATAAAATAAATCACGATGCTAAACGAATAGTAATTATAGTTATAAAAAATTCAAATAATAGTACTGGGAAAATAAATAAGCACACATTTCATGTCAGAAAAAATTCAAAGAATTCTGACCCTTATGCATCCCAATAGACAAAATTCAAAGAATTTTACCCTTGTGCCTCCCAAATAATAGAAGTCATAGAATTCTGAGAGTAAAATATGCATATAACATTAGAGTATGCATTTTGTACCAGAGTGGAACTTCCTCATTTCACCATAAAAGTCCTTAGAATCAGATATTTCAACCAATTAAGCATGTGATTCATTGCACTATAGTAATTGAAGCATAAATAAACTCAGTGAAGAATTTCACAAAATATTTTAATGGTAAGCAACTAAATGTACAACTGAGTAGAAATGTAATATTTTAGAACACAATTAAATTACCAAAGATTGTTCAAAATATTAACTTGAAGCTTTGATTATATTATAGCATTATTTTCAGTGTCTGGATTATTTTTAATCAATTAAAATAGATTTTTTTATAAATTTTTGTTATAAAATTTGTAGAAAAATACCTAAATATCCAGTTATCCTCATTTTTTTTAAATTCCCAACCAGAATCATGATTTTTATAATACAAAGAAAGTTATATGGTGAAAGTTTTGCAGATAACAAGTTATCCTCATTTTTTGGTAATAAAATTATAAATAAATCAAAAAAGTTGTAGAATATTGGTTCTCGTTACCTTATTGGCTCAACTAGTTTGATGCGACTACATAAAGTGATAGCCTTCATGTTCTCCTTAAGATTTATCTCAATATTTCTTGGGAGGACACTAAATTGTCTTGCAAAAATTTCAATGATACTTAACCAATTTGCACTTCAATCTTCCTGATAGTGATATTCTGCAACTAAATACAAGTCTTCTACATGTGTAAAGTGACATTGGTATGTGGCATGAGTTGAATATTGTCCAGGGTCAGTTATGTAAGAGCATCTTCCATGAGACATTTCATCTTTTTACTGTGGGTGAAATTTGAATTATTGAGGGAACCCTAGTAGATGTTGGAATTCACCAAGTTTTTGTTCGACTTGTTGATTTTTCATAAGAAATTTGGGTGATTCCTCCATGCCGAAAATTCTAGGTGCTTGAATACGGATTATTTTGAGGCTAGTTTTCAACTAAAGTATGCCTGCTCAAGGCAAGATGGTTTGAAAGGGTTTTAGAGAAGGGATATATTTTGTGAAAGAGAAACATCCTTGAACATGTGATCTAATTCTCCTAAGTTTATATCCATGATTGGGTCTTTTTAATTATTAAAATAAATGCATTTATAATTATACCTTTTTAAGTAGTTGTTTAATGATTTCAAGTGCACTATGATTTGTTTGGAGCTGGCTAAACATCTTTTTCTAGCATCTCATTTATTCTTGATTGAATGATGATAATGTGAATACATGTAGTGGGTTTTAATTGTCAATATTGGTTGTAAAGAAATCATGACCATATTTTCTTTCTTTCTAATTATTAAGCTTCTTAAGAAATTTCTAAAAGGCTCTTTTTGTGCCAAGATTTTTTATAGTGATTACACTATTGCCTTTTCTTTGTTGAGAAAATTTTATTGGATTTATACATTACTTTCCTTACGAGGGGAGTGCAAAATTTTTAGAAGTGGTTGGAGTGACTTGATCTCCCATCATGATCTTTTTACAACTTTTCATTCTTTAAACTAAAATTCTACAAAAAAAAAAATCCTAATAACTCTTGTATGATCACATATATAAGCCATTCTAAAGTATGAATGATGTGAACTTCATGGAGATTGCAGAAAAAAATTGTTTTTGTTTTAAGTGTAGATTTTAAACTCTCTCAATCATCTTTGATAATGTTTTTCTTTGATTACTTTTACATTTTATGGCTATAGAACTTAAGATCCATTCACACTTGATTTTTCATGATTGATGACTATTAAACTCAAGATCTATTCATATTTAACAACTAATGTTGCTTTAAAATAGATGAAGAAATTAATTGTTGCACAGATATTCATAATAAGTAAGAGCAAGAGGAGATGAAGAGAGATACTACAGAAAATTTATGGATTTCTAGTGAAAATTTTGGCGAACCATCCACCAAAAATTTTGCCAAAAATTATGCCATTGATAAATGCATGTAACGTTTCTTCTGTCAATTCCAAGATTAAAAAAAAATTACTTAATTTATTGCTAATTTTCTTGCCGCAAAATTCACGAAAAAGAGCTCTGTTTTGTCTAGCCCATTCTCTTCTTACAATTTCATCTTCTTCTCCACCAAACCAAAATTCTCACCCTCTACACTTCTCATCACCGTTCTAGGTGATTTATTACTCATTTTTCTCCATTTCTTCAAGATTTAAGAGGCAATACTCTTTCTCTTTGCTCATTTCAATTTTTAGGGAATTTGAACTATTAGAACACATCTAATGGTCATATTTGGTTAGAGATTTGAAAGATAAACTTGTTTCTTTTCTCTTTGTTCTAGTTGCTCATTAAATAGGTTTGAGTCTCCTATCACAAAGATTCTAATAAACATTATGGTTGAGCTAATATCTTAGTTATAGTGGTGATAACAATGCTTGTAGAAGATATTATTAGTAATTGTGTCAATTGTTCTTTTTTCTTCTACGACCATTACATAAAATTATTTATTTTTCTTTGATTGTTTTATTTTTTGGTTATTTAATTCAAGGTCCATATGGATATACGAGAGGAAAGGTGTTAGCTGTATAATAGAATATTACTGGGACAAAAACCACTAACATATTAATTTATTGAGAATGTTAAATATTTTATTCACATGACATGTCAACTACCTTCATTTAAATATGATGGGATATTTAGATGTCCCTGCTTAAAGCATAAAAATTAGGTTGATCTTAAACCCGATGAGATTAAATTTGATTTATATCATACAAGATAAATCCCAAGACACCGATTTTAGACCTTACATGGAGAGTATAATCCACATACAAACACTCAACGTGGTCCCTCCAAAACTTTAAGAATCATAGAGTAAGATCAAATTAATAGAATGTATGAAAAACTTATTTTTGATGTAGCTTGTTCGAACATAAGAGGACATATAGAAGAGTCACCTAATATAAAAGCATAAAAATTCTATGAGTTATTACGTGCCGATGATAACCAATTTAGAATGGTTCCACTGCTCATTCTAAGGTATCAATTGCTTTTAGGATGCTTTGTATTAAAATTGAATATAATATTCCTTGAGAGTGCTTCAATGAGTTCATTAACAAGCTTAAGAAAATAAATATTGAGGATAATTTAATTTCCACAAATTTATATCGAACAAAGAAGTTAGTATCAAAGTTGGGTCTTAGTGATATAAAAATTGATTATTGTATGAACTATTGCATGCTGCTCTACAAGGAAGATGTGACAGATGTTAGTTGTCATATGGCAGTGCACCTCGACACAAAACCAAATCTTGGAAATAATGAAAATAAAAGGATTGTCATTTTCTCAATTATTTCAAGACTTCATCAACTATATGCATCAATAAGCTTCACATGTCATATGAGATGGCATAAGGAGAAGATATCTCACGATGATATTTTTTTCTCATCCATTAGATGGTGAAGCATGAAAGCATTTCAATCAGAAGCATCCTTCATTCACTGTCAAGTCATGAAATGTAAGATTGATATTAGGTACTGATGGATTCAATTCATACAGTCAACCAACTTCACTATACTCATGTTAACCTATAATATTAACGCCTTATAACCTTCCTCTTAAGATGTTTATGACTACCCCTTACATATTCTTAATGCTTATAACCCCAGGACAACGTAACCCTAAATAAAAAATTGATATTTTTATAACCTTTAATTAATGACCTTAGGTTGTTCTAGGAAGAAGGTGTACTCACACATGATATCTCAACTAAACACAATTTTATCCATAAAGTTACTTTATTATGGACCATTGATAAATTTTTAGCTTATGGTATGTTATCTTATTGGAGCACTACAAGAAAGTTAGCTTGTCCTTACTACCTAGAGAACACCAAATCATTCACATTAAAATATGGACGTAAAAACTCATTGTTTAACTATCATCATATGTTTTTACTTTTAGAAAAAACAAGGATGCATTCTTTAGATACAAGGTAGAGAGGTCACTTCTTTCACCTAGATTAAGTGGTTTAGAGATACTTGAAAGACTTTCTAACATACCAATAATAGTTGAATCTTCTATATTATTAGAGTGCATAGTCTTTGGATATGCCATTCAACATGAGGACAAAACAAGTATATTATAGACATTACCATTATGGAGTACCAATTTAATCAATCAAAATATGGATGTTATGCACATTGAGAAGAATATATCCGATAACATTTTTAATATTATCATGTATGTTTAAGGTAAAAATAAAGAGAATGCTAAGGCTAGATTGGACATTAAATAGTACTATAGGAGAAAAAAATTAATTGAAAATGAATATTGATGGAAAATTATTGAACTTATAATCACCTTTCTTAGCATGTTAATGATTCCAAAAATTTAAAATGCCTGATGGATATGAATCTAACTTAAGCCAATGTGTAGATATTAGATATGTTGTATTAATTGGAATGAAAAATCATGACTGTCACATTGTTATAGAGGTTCTCTTTCCATTTCAACTCTATTTCTTACCATATTATATATCAAATATATTGATTGAGTTTAATATATTTCTCAAATACCTTTATTCTACAAAACTAAGTAAATATATTTTATACAAGTGTGAGCAAAACATGTTGCAAATCTCGACCCAAGTATAATAATTTTGAAGATAGCAAATATTATTATTTTTTTACTACTGCTATTATTGTATATCTATTTTGTTTTACCATGCTCACTAACTTTTTAGGTCCACAAGTTCACTTGTAATGCCAATCAACTCAAGATCAGGTAGACAATGGTTGAGTCTATCTGTAATTTAAATTTTAATATATTTTATACCTTTCTTGAGTTAATTCATGTATCTGGCAAGCTAAGTAACCTTGCACACACACACTCGAAGGAGTAATTTGGCGAGTTAGAGATTTTTTTTATTTTTTTGGCCTAATCGTACATGACTATTTCAACTTGTACTATATGACTAGTTAAAAATAGAAACTCTAATTAGGGAATCCCTTCTAATTATGAGTGATTAAACTAATTATATTATATGATTCACATCGTATAGGACGATCAGTTCAAATTATGAAAAATAGCTGCCGATCACAATTTAAGTAACATTTTAATTTTCAAATTTTGTTCTAATCATACATAATGATATGCATCATCCTAGACGATTAATGACAATCATGCCTAAATTAATCTGATAATTACAAAACTAATTATGGTTAGATTAATCAATCATATCGTATAGAATTATGTACTTTGATCGTATTGGATGATCTATTATATTTTGTAGGACGATCACCTATCATCCAAGATAAAAACCGTAATTTTCTTTTAATAATCCAGGAGATCGTACTGGATGTCCTGAGAGGGTTGCAAAATGATATGTAGATTGCTACCCATCATCCCATGGCGTACTGGATGATCAATATAGTATCTTTAACTAATCATTCCAGACGATCGTAAAATTATATAGGACAATCTGTATAAATACTTGCACTAATCGTATAGGGCAAAGCTATTCGTCCTGGCTAAAAGGGCTATTTCAAACTAATCATCATGGATGATCTATGGATCATACTGAACAAGTTTTGACAACAAGTTGAAAATTAGGGCTTCTTTTGAGGCTCTCTATTTAAGCTCTCTCATTATCACTTGAGACATCTTTTACTGTGGAGTAGATTTGAGAAAGAGCTTAGAGAAGGAAGAGAGAGAGAGAGAGAGAGAGAGAGAGAGAGAGAGAGAGAGAGAGAGAGAGAGAGAGAGATAGATGTGGGGGGGGGGTCTTACAATGTTGATGTGATGAGGAGGCAGGAGGATTAGGCCAGAGAGAGAGAGAGATCCTTATGAGGGGGAGTTGTGAGGAATTCACAAAGGTTGCTCCAAGCAAGGTGTTGATTATCTTCTTCAAGTTGATTTTCTGATTCCTTGGTGACTCTGGGGTAGATCTTCATTAACATCAAGTCTAGTTTCTCTACCTTCACTAGGTGGTGAAAAGGGATTTCCAAGCTTTCTACCAACTTTAAGAGGGAGTAAAAGAATTCCCAAGTTCTCTGCCTTCACCAAGTGGGTGAAAAATAATTTACATATTCTCTACCTACTCCAAGAGGGAGTAAAAAGATTCAAGGTTCTCTGCCTCATTGAGTAAGTAGAAAGATTTTGTAAGGACTTCTCTGCATTGTTGTGGGAGCAAAATGAGAGCAACTTTTATTTAGTGCAATATTTGGAGGAGTCTCCAAGGAGTGGATGTAGGTCAGGTTGACTGAACCACTATAAATTTTGGTGTATTATTTGTTTTTTTAGTGGTGTATTATTTCTATTTACATTTCTACACTTAATTTCCATATTATTCTGAGATTTATTCTGTGCTCGAAATCTCTGATTTTTGTTATTGTAAAATTAGTTCTACTTCTGCATCAAGGAGTTTTACTTTGTATGTTAAAGAAATTTTTAAAATAACCAATTCACCCTCCCCCTCTTGGTTAGCCTTTGGATTAGTTCTTTAGGATTTAACAACCCTCACAAATTTTCAAAACATACAATTCATGTTTTGCAAGCTAGAAAAAAAAATTCCTCTTAGCTTCTTCGATTCTATGGAAAATCTCCCAGTCTACCTATCGTCTGAGGCATGAGATTGAGATCCTATGTAATATTGTTGTATGTATCCATTAAGAGGTACGATATGTATTTAACTCTCGACATCTTTAATTAATTTAAACCTTACTAGTTCTCTTCTAAATCTAACAGATACTTGAACAAGTGAAAAAAATATGTTAAGAATAAATCACACATAGAAGGATCAATATATGAAGCATATTTAACACAAGAAACTACCCAATTTCATTCGTACTACTTTGAGCCCCATGTGAGAGGTTTAATGAACAAAAAATTATCATAACATGCACTTTGATGTCGATAATCATTTGCAATTTTCATTGTCAATCTTTAAAGACCTTTAGAAACTTAGTGAAAAATGTACAACCAGATTCTTCAATAATTTTGAGATTAAAACAACAAGATTATCTATGTTACTTAATTTCAGAAATTCTAACCTATCTTAGAGTTAGTATAATCTAAAAACTTCAATTTTATGTTGTTTATTTTTTCTTGCTCAATATAATTTGGAGAATATGTGCGCATGTTATTCATAAGTAATTTGTCAACTACGAATCCTAAAGTTGTTGAAAGAGTAGTGGTAGATGAATTTCCAGTGTGGTTCAAAACATTCACGAGTCACGGAAGCAGAATAATTATATTGATTATAAATATTTTTCACTCATTTAACTTATTTTTAAATTGTTCTTAGGTCCTCCATAAAGGGTTACATGCACTTACATGGAGTCTAATGAAAAAGTAAAGACATGTCCAATTTATATAGTCAATGGATTTTTATTTTATGTTAAGCCATGGAGTGAGGGAAGAAAAATAAAAAATGGTAGAGTTTGTGTTAGAGGAACCCTCATGAAGGAAGTGAATATGATTATTATGTTATTATGGATGAGGTTCTTTAATTGCATTATCTGAAGGAATATGAGAATTATATATGTTTATTCAACTATTAATGGTATGATCCTGCTAGAAATAGATGCACGATGGTAAATCCTATATATGGTATAGTAGAGGTAAAGCATAATTGAAGATGCACTAGGTTTGATCTATTTGTACTAGCAAATAAGGCAGTGCAAGTTTTTTCAGTAAATATCCTTGTGGTCGAAGAGATAAACCATGTTGGGTAGTTGTCATAAAGACCAAACCTTGTGGAATTATAAAGAAATAATATGTGATAACAATTGCACATCAAGAAGAAGAAATGCCAAATAGTAGGGGTTCTGCAATTGATATTTTGAATAATTTGATGCCTATTCTTGAAACATAGTTGGAGGAAGTGGATAGTGTATTGAACTCGTTAAGTGAGAATGAGGAATAAAATGAAGATACATTGAAACTAGTAAAGCTTTTTTGGGTTTAGAATTGTTCATATTAAGTTTACATTTCAAACTACTTGTTACATGACATGTTTAACTGTATGGTTTTTGATCTATGAATTGCAATAATCTAAATTTATAAACTAAAACATTTTTTATTTTTTACATTCCAAAGAAAATATTTCATTACACGTTTAATTTTTGTGTACAATGGAAGTAGAATTTAATTTCTTATATTTTTATTATAGATGGCTTCAGGTGACCAGCCTCCTCTTAGATCAATTACTTCAATGTTTGGTCATAGGAGGAAATTGGCCACTAGACCTACAAGGTCAAGGCAAACTGAGCAGAGTTAGGGGTAGACAGTTCCACTTGGCATAGGAGAAGCATCATAGGGGTCTCCCTATCATTCTCCCACTGAGTAAAAGCAAGGCCAAACATTTCTAGTGCCCGTAGGATTACCTCCACATGGGATCACTATCCATCTCCTACTGACAGTAGCCCATGATTTTCGTCACCAAATCCCACCCAATCAACACCCTTTTACCATATTAGCTCCCATCACCATAAAAAATAGTCCCCTCAACACACTCTTATCCTCCTTACCATCAACCTTACTATTATCCACCTTTAGTTGAGCCACATCAAGCTGGACCGTTTACAACAGTAAAGGATAGGGTTGAGGAGCTAGGTGCTATAGAGGATATACGTTTGTGTATTGAGTATGAGGGTGATATATAAGTTCATATTGTTAGTTAATTTTGTAATTTAATATGCTAAATAAATGAGAAGCATGATTTGAAATTCATTATTATGTACATGCTTAATCATGTTAGACAACCCACTCACAAGATTTGGGGCATCATAAGGAGTAGATATGACACTCCATATTTATCTTAGAAGAAAATTCTACAAGATGTTAGAGATATGTCGGTTAGGGAGTTTCTAGTAAATAATTTTGATATTTTTAGAAGTTTAATAATTTCAAACTAATATCTTTTATTCTGACAATGTTAAATAGAAATACTTTAAGTGGTTGTTAGAATATAATGTGAGAGTCAAAAATAATTTTGAAAAGAGAGGTTCCACTATGCTGAGAGATATGTTCACTGACATTAGAAAGTGGAGAGTGCACCCTTATAGCATGGAGAGGGCATATGGGTGACCTTACCAGAGCTTAGGTCACCCTTAATTCACTAAGAAGAGAGAGAATAAAAAAAAAATAAAGCATACAACGTGAGGGTTTATATAGCTCTCTCCACACTGGTGGTTCTGTGCCTCACACCGAGCATAGACGATGACTAGTAAATGATTCCACTTATTACACATATATTTGTTATTTTAATTAGGGTTTCTTATAGAATAAGGTACTTGATAAAGAGCCTAAACTGTTAGAATTGTATACATGAACACATCAAGGCCAAGTTGTTCAATAGTGGGTTGAACAGAAAGCAACGAAAGCTTATTTGAGTATCAAATATTCAATAGTGTTCATGAATAACATGAAAATTTAAATGGTTTATCATGGAGTTCATCTCTCACAAGATGATTTTATATGAATTCAGTAGACATGGACTTCTTCAAGATCAATAAAGTACTCCGAGCACCATACATAGTCACATGCTATGGGAAGACGAAAAATGTGGAAGGTGTATAGATTAGGTTCTCTGGCATATGTTTATGAGACAAACCCATCTAGCTTATTATCATATGGTGATGGTGGAATTGAAGAGATTGTCAGCCAAAGAGTGGATGCTCTCACCAAAGAGATATAGGAGATGAGATAAATACAAGCTAATATAATGATGCAACAATATGAGATTTTGAGATAATAATTTGAGATACAAACATAACTGTGATCATACATAAAGGAAATTGAAAGAAGAAGGGTCAACAGCTTAATTGAGCCTGATTAGATTAGATTTTTATATTTATTGAAAAATGTTATCAACTTTATATTTAAGTTGAGAATGATATTTGGAGAACAAATTTTTAATGTGTAAGACATCGTTGTGAGATTTATGTTTGTGAATTGAACGGTTTATATTTATGATGATGATATTTGAATGTTTGTGAGATTTATGTTTTGAATAATTTCTTTATTATTATTATCATTATTCTCTCATAGTTAAAAATGTTTGTCATAATATGTTTGCATAAATTATTATAATTTGTATAATATAAATAATTTCATTGAAACAATGAAGGGTAAATTTTTTTTTAAGGATGCTACAGGTTTTTGGCAGATTTCCGGCAGTATACCCATCATAAATCTTCGATACAAACACTAACAGATGGGCAAAATGTGAAATTGGGGGGAATTCTCTTGAACTTTCTGGCGAAATATACGACAAAATTTTTTTCTTGAAATTTTCGATGGCGATTCAACCCAAATCCATCGTATTTGGCGACAATATCTTTTGGCATTCGATCCGTCGAAAATTCATTGAAAAGTTTTTAGATGTGAAAGTTCTGACGAAATATATTTTCCTACACATGATTTGCTGGCTGAATTTTTTAGTAGGAAATATGCGGAAATCTCTATTTTCGTCGAAAATCACCCAATTTCCGAAGGAAAAATCCACCTAAGATTTGGAATTTTCCTATAGTGATGAGAGGGGGGGTGGGTTGTCATCGAAGAAAGGAAGAAATGAATTGTTTGGGTGCTGTTAGCGGGAGGTTATATATTTCATGAAGAAGAAAGAATTATTGCTAGTTTTGGTTCTACTAAGATGAAAATCTCTTGGTCATAATATAGAATAGCTCTCATTCAAACCCTTGAATTATAAATAGAATAGAGTAACTACAGTAACAATAACAATAATATCTCCTTTTTCATCTCAAGCCCTCACCTTCAAAATAAGTGATTGCATTCAACCAGTCAAAATGTTATCTTTCTCTATATCTAATTTTATATGGAGTGTAATATCTTAATGTTCTTTTTTTGAAGTTTAGTAAATTATTCAATTTCTGTGTGACTATGAATGTTTTTCGATTCCACCAAGCCACATAAACTTGTCTTTTATGTTTGAGATCTATATTGGAATAATGCCAGCGAAGTGAGACGTCAAATTAAATAATTGATCATACCTTTGGATTCCTTAATATTGATTTGCAGAAGCAAGATACTGTCAAAAGTAGACTAAGGCTTCGTTTGGGGTGGCTTTTTTACTGCTTCTTGAAACAGCTTTTTAGTATAAAAATTAAAACTTTTGTACTAGAAAGTTGCTTCAAAAATCAGTAAAAAAGCCGTCCCAAACGAAGCCTAAAGCTTCATTTGGGACGGCTTTCTTCCTGCTTCTTAAAGCAGTTTTCTAGTACAAAAGTTCTATATTTTGTACTTAAAAGCTGCTTTAAAAAGCATGAAGAAAGCCGTCCCAAATGAAGCCTAAGAATTATAAAATTTTAAGCGGAATTCCACAACAGTAAGCTTAAAGGATTGAGTAAAGACCAACAGAGAGTAGATTGAAAACTATATTAAGGAAGATCTATCCTAGACTTCCAGCTGGCCCACATCCATCCACAAGTGCACCCAGCCACTATAGAAAGTCCATTGGGGTCAAATTGGGAGATCCAAGCAGCAGATATACTAAGATAGATGTTCTCAAATGACCATCAACTCAATCATCCAAGTCTTATAAAGAACAAAGAAAGATTATCTTTTCCATTTTCAAAATATCAAAAAAGCTTTACAGTTGTGAGTCATTATAGTTAGTAGTGGCCACATTGCTGAGTTTGGCATCATCATAGCTGCGATTCAACCAACTTTTCATAATCAGATAAGTTGAGAGGAGATTGAGATGATACCAGATGATAGTTTTTGCATATTTGGTTGCTTCTGTAATCTTTCTAATTAAACTATTTTTGAAATTCTTCATCCTCTTCATCTAAACATATTTTTTGCTGCTTCTCAAATTGTTTTGACTGAATTTTATACTAAAAATAGTTTGGGAGCTTTCAAATACAAGATTCAAGCTTCCTTTGGGACGGTTTTTTTTTACTGGTTTTTAAATTTGCTTTTCAGTACAAAAAATTCTAGTTTTAGAAATTTTTGTACTAGAAAGCTGTTTTAGAAAGCAGTAAAAAAATCGTACCAAAGAAACAAGCTTTTCACGAATTATTTTTTAGACTTTCAAGCCCCTCTCATTTGGCAAAATAGATTTGAATGTGTCCAGCAACCAATCTTAGATCAACAAGCCTCCAGCCACATACTCCCCCTTCCCGAAAAAGGAAAAAAAAAAAAAAAGGACAGAAATGCATTTAAGAGAAAAATTGTTCCTTTTCTCAATATTTTACACTTTGCTATAATTTATGTGGCTTCATTGCTACAAATTATATATGTGTCACATTGAATATTTGTACAGTTAGAAAAAAATAATTCTTTATAATTTTTATGTTGCCTAAATTTTTTATGGGGATTAGGTGGGGGATCACAAAAATACCATTTTATTGCCCAAAACTTACCACCTAAGAATTCAATGGCTAGCCTTCAACTTTTACAATTACTTTCAAATAAAATATATTGATATGTATAAAAATATTATAATAACTATTAGAAATGGATATTAGTTGGTCATTCAACCTTGCATTTGAAGCAAAATTAATTAAAAGTTTTTTTGTTTTAATTTGGAACATAGTTTTGAAGACCTAATAAGTCATTACATATAAAATTGGGATTAGGCCCAAAATATTATATTTTGGGATAAAGTTAAGCTAAGTTAGGACCTCAACTTAGAAAATGATCATGGAGCAAAATTGAACTCTTCAAATTGATTTGGTTTTGATTGACTTGTGGGTTTGATGAACCAAAGAAAGCTCAAATTGAAATGTGAATTATTTTTTGTATATATTATTAGTGGTGATGGTGTTTTTATTGATCCTTGAAAGCTTAAGCTTTGGTTGATTGTGCAAGATCCAAGATTGAAACAAATATTCACAATTCCTTGATTTGGCTTGATATTATAGAAGATTTATTAAGTTTTTTTTTATATATAGATTGTGATGTGATTGACTTTCCATATGAAAAATGCTTCAAAGTTTGATTGGACACAAGATTGTAGTAAAGTTTTCCAATGTCTAAAGTAATGCTTGGTTATAAATCATATTAAAATTATAAAGGTGATGGATTGGTTTAACATTTTTAGTGATTAAGCATTAAATGGACTTGGATGTGTATTAATGAAAAATATGAAAGTCATTACTTGAACACGTTATTGTAATATTAATTAGAGCTTGTTCATAAATTGCATTCCAAAGAACAAAGGTTGTGTCAATCTGCAATATCAACCTTTCCCAAGACAAATATGTTAATAACATCAACCATTTTTAAAAAAAAAAAATTTATTTTTATTTTTTTAATGAGAAAACCCACCACAGGGCTTATGTGTTAGTAATAAGGAAAATTACAAGTACATAATAGGGATCAAATGCTCACAACTACTCATGAGAGATGCAATCCAAAATATGAAAAAATTAGCCATGAGAGCCAATGATCCCTTCTAAGTACAAGATAAGAAAAAAACCTAACAAAAAAAATCTAGGGGAGGCCAGGAGCCATCACCCAAAAGATAAACATCTTCAAAATATAGAATTTGAATGACGAACATGAGGAAAAGATCCCTGCAAAAAGATGACGTGCAAAAAAAGGAGCTAGTCGAAAGCAATATGAATAAATGGCACTATAATAATCAAACGAAATGGATACCTTGACCTATTGAAGAACAAAAGTCAAAGTAAGAGAAACAACATAGAAACAACCATGAATGGACAAAGAAGCATACGAAACACCTTATCAAATAAAAGATATCATTGAAGAATTATATGTACCTAGCAAACCAACAAGCTCAAAACCACATAGAAGTAGCTACCGCCCACCTAGAACTAGAAACCACTGCCAGGAATAACCAACACAGATGAAAAGCCCAAAATCAATTAGGACGGCCAACAAGAACAAATCACCATGAATTAATAAGAACTGAGCGATAGGTAACAACAACATAAAAAATCCTAAGACCCACATGAGAAAGAGCCAAAAGAAAAATGAAGGAGCAAAGATAGAACAAAACTAGAACCAAAACAAGGAAACAAAGACCATCCACGCACCCTAACAATGCAAAAAATAAAATCAAGGTCCACCCAAAACCAACAAACAAGAATAAGTCAAGAACTTACAAAAAAAAAGACAACAGTTGGATAGACAACAAAAACACGAAAAAGGTGCAAAAACATTAAAATATGCAAGAAAAACCAACAACATCCAATAAAACACTTCCTTTAAAGTAGTGAGGAACATTTGTAGGAGAACATGAAAATAAACCATTTCTTAAAGACCTATTCTTATTCAGCTAAAGGGCACAAACATTAGTAGCCTTATTAATAGTAGAAACCCTAAAACTAAAATTACCAACTAAAGCCTTAATTTTCTAAAAAGGGTAAAAATTATTAATGTTCACACACTTGTTGTTATGGATAATAACAACTAATGCCTCAGAATCATCTTCAATCCATTAAGATTAAATATTAAGAGAGATACATTCCTTCAAACCATTATACAAGGCAAAAAAATTTACAGATATTGCTTCCAGTGAAGAGTAAGAAGAACCAAAGCCAAAGATTAACATGTCATTATGATCACGAATGATCCCACCAAACCCAGATCGAGGAGAAAACACAGATTCATAGATATTAAGTTTAAACTTTCCTAAAATAGGCTTATTCCACTTGAAAATTCTGGGAAGAAAAGAGTCAATGGAGTTCTCATTAGAGATGTTAAAAAAATTAGAGTCATTTCTTCCTCCCTCTGAAACATTTAGTGGATAAAATAACAACAAAAAAAAGCTAATGTATCTTGAAAACCAAGGCTCCAATGAACCTTTTATGGAACATCTTAATACCCTTATCCTTATAATTGTTTCTTTTCACCCAAAAAAAAATAAAAAATAGTTAACAAAATTACCATTAAGCTATGATCTTCTGAATTGTTTTGATGCCAGACATTTAAAAAAGATATAACACTGATCACATTACAGTATATATTAATATGCAAACCATTATGTAAAGTAGTCCATTGCTTAGCAACCACCAGGCCAGGAAGAAAAACAAGATTGATAGTCTTAGAACTATAACAACATTGAGATTTAGAAGCCAAATAAATAACTTTATCTTGAAGCTTAGTTTCCACAGGAATGTAGCCTTTTAAAATTATCCAAGCTAATAAAGATAAATTAATATAAATAGTGGAATTCCAAATGTTCCCAAAGATAGGGATGAGTTCTTTTTTGATTTTGAATGAATCCCATGCTTTGATAAGACGAAAATCATCATCATTAGACAAATTGAAGAATATTAGATCATTACAATCCACATTGATGGGAATATCACAAATATTATTAACTAAACTTTGAAGAATACAATTTAGGAGATGATTAGTAGACCAAATAACCTCAATAATATACCAAGAAACATTCAAGGAAGAGGTAGAATAAGTGTTGAGGTAAGAGTCAATGGACCCTTCACTAGAATAATCATCCTCCCAAAATTGGAGGGCCCATTTTGAATTATGCATTGAAAGGTAGGTTCAACAACTCATTTAATGTCACACAACCTTTTCCACCCATGGGATTTCCTCTGCTTAAAGAAGGAAAGAGTAGGATGCATATCCTTACAATATTTTTGATGTATATAATTGGCCCATAAAGAGTCTTTTTTCCTTAATTTCTGCAAAGTTTATACAAAAAAATGTTTAATTAAGTCATAGATAGACTTACAAACCAAACTAGCTTCTAAAAAAGGGCCCTTGCAAGCACTCCATCAAGGCCAATGAATTTTTTTGGAGGCAACATTGAAACCCAAGAAGAATTTATTAAGAACTTTATCCAACTTCTCTCAAACACTTAACGCGGGGTTAATAGTTTGCAGCAAATAAATAGACATAGAACATGAGACACTATTAATGAGAAGCTTAACATGAAAAGATTGTTAAAAAAAAATAATGCTCATGACCTTTAAATAAGGGCATACTTAAATAGAAAAAATAAAACTTGATTAAAAAAACTACTATAGACAGTAATATTGTTACAATGCATGGAGGACATGCCCTTGCTACCAATGAAAGAGCATTTTGTATTGTTAAAATGAAGGCCACTTTCCTTTTCAAAGTAAGAAAGGAGATCCCTAAGTTTTTTAACACACTTAATGGAACCATTACAGGAATCATCAGCAAAGCAAAGATATATGGCCACTATCAATGCCACCAAAATTCTTGAAAGAGCAATTTTATAAGTAGAAAATAAATTGATATAAACCTCTAGATAAGTAGTCAACAACAATAATATATAATGTTGGAGACAAAGGGTCTCCTTGTCTAATACCTTGGGATCTATTAAAGAATCTGTGAGATTTACCATTGATAATCATAGAGAACCAACAATTTTCAATGATGCTTTTAAAAAGATTAATAACTTTATCATCAAAACCAAAAAGCTTCAAAATATTAAATAAGAAACCCTAATTAAGATTTTCATAAGCCTTAGAAATGTCTAATTTCAGAATTAGATTTTGGCCATGTACTTTTCTATTATTCTCATTAACAAGATCCCAAGCAAGTAAAATATTATCAATAATATTTCTAACTTTAACTAATCCTATCTGATTTAGAGAAATTATCTTAAGAAGTAAGAGGAATAATCTATTAGCCATAATTTTAGAAATAAGTTTGTTAAAAGTGGTGCACAATCTAATAGATCTAAAATTAATCCAACAATCAGGGTTATATTTTTGGGAATTAAAATAATAGAAGTAAAATTTAAAGCATTTGGGTATATGAAAGCTATAAAAAAAAAGCCAAAATAGCCTTATAAAGACCCTTCTTAATAATATTCTAGCACTTTGAAAGAAGGCAGTAGAAAAGCCATTACCAACAATAGAATCCTTATTCATAGACATCAAAACATGTAAAATTTCTTCCTCATCAAGATCCTTGAAAATAGAAAGATTTTCCATAGTAGAAATAGTAGAAGGAATAAGAAGAGGATTAGTTAAAGGAATGACTTGCTTCGAAGCAACAAATGAACAAATAAAATAAGAGATAATAGAATCAATAATTAATGAAGGATCATCACACCAACCACCAAAATCCAATTTGATCCTATTAGTCAGCTTTCTTAGAATTCATCGATGCTTGAAAATACTTAAAATTTCTATCACCTTCACCGATATGTTTAGAGGAAGCTTTTTGTTTCCAATAATCTTCTTCCATGATTTGGAGGTGAATTAAATTTTCCTTAACCAACACAATCTGATCCAAATCAATATTACCAATGGAAGTAGCAAATTGGATTTCAAGAAAAGACACCACATTTTTAGCTTTTATAACATTCTAAAAAATGTTGCCAAATTTGTGCTTATTCCACCATCTAAGATTTTGCTTCAACCTTTTATGTTTGAGAGTAAGCAAAATAATATCATTATCTACCTAAAAATACATTAAAGAAGCAGCCCAATTCTCCTTTACAATGTAAATAAAATCATTAGAATATAGCCACATGTTTTGGAAACAAAAAGGGCTCACCCACAAAAGCTATCATGAGAAAACTTAAGAAGAAGGGGAGAGTGATTGGACATAGTTCTACTGAGGTGTACAACCATAGATTTAGTGAAAAAAGAGAGCCAATCACAATTGAAAAGAAATCTATTAAGTGTTTCCCAAACTTTATTGTTGGACCAAGTAAAATTAGGACCCAAAAATCATATGTCAGTAAAACTCTATTCTAAAATCATATTACTAAAGTCGTCCATAGCATGCAAATTAGGAGGAGAACCCTCCACTTTTTTGTAGTGATAAGAGATGGTACTGAAAACACCTCCCACAAACTAGGGACCATTATAAGAATTAACAAGATTAGTAAAATTTCGCCACAAAGGGATTCTACCACTTTTGGTGCAACTAGCATAACCTATAGAGCAAATAGTAGGAATATTAAAAATAGAGAAGCTATAATGAATAACTTGACCAAAATCTCCAACAATAGAAATAATTCAAATTACTTCTAAAAAAATCCATATCTTACAAGATGAATTAGCAAATGACAAATCAAAACCAAATTTTTTTTTTTTTTAACAAGTAACATTTTTTTATGGATCAACCATAGGCTCCAAAAGAGCCAATAAATCAATATTATGAATACGACATAACTTATATATACGAATATGGGTGTTGAGATTGTCAACACCCCCAAAATTCCAAATTAAAGAACTAAACACTAACACCATTTTAAGAAGAAGCTATATATCTAGTAATCCTTACATCACTAGAAGGTGAATAATCTCCTTTCATTTCTTGTTTTTCTTCTTTTTCTTAACACGAACCCATTTTCCATCATCTTTAGAACCATTGAAAACATTGATATTACCCAATTTATCAATATCATTAAGAGAATACCCTTCATAATCATAATTAATCCCCCCTCTTCCAACTAATCATTGGATTGGCCATAAGGACAAACACTCTTTGAATCTTTGTTAGGTTCATCAGAGAGCAAATTCTTTCCATTCATATCATAAGCATGATCAGCAAAAGGATCATTTAAGGAATTATCAGGAGTTAAAATAGGTAAAACAATAGAAGGGTCCTTGTTGGACACATTTAAAGAAATTGAAGCATCACTAGCGGCATCTTCAGTGATAATCACATTATTGATCTCAAAGATATTACCCGTAAGAGGGATCACTAGGTTTGGGAAATTTTAGTAGAAAAGTTGATATTCTTAGAGGGATAAGGATGCACATTAATAGGGTTAATTATAGTAATAGTAACATTATTTGTGGTAACATGATGCTTATTAGGCTCAACAACAAGAACAAGAATATCTGCTTAGGCATGATTGGTTGGGTCTTATGAAAATTAAGATTCAAATGCTAAAACTCAGTTTTGATATAACACAAAGTTTTACAGTGATCACAAAAAATAATGAAATCATCATAACAACTTTTTGAACATATCCATAATTTTCAAGGCCTAACTAAATGGAGTTAGGGTACTATTTTGTGATGTCAAGCAGGACAAAAACTCTCGTAATAGAAGGCCTCGAGCCAACAGTAGTAGCTTTATGAACTTGCAAAGGACGCCCAAACAGGCTCCCCCAGCCATACATAATCCTTGGAGAGAAAAAAATGTGAACATAGCTCATGAAATGACATCCAAATAGGAATAATAGTATATTCAATCGATATATTGAAATAGGGGACCACTTGATCAACTCCATAAAATAGTTTCAATCATAGTAAGATTTATGGAAAAATCATCGCTATAACCAAAGTCATTTTTATGTTTAATCAACACATGACATAGGTCAAGTAAAGTAACCAAAATACCACCAGAGGGTTTTAGGTTAAAGAAAAATTGATGAATAAGGTCAAGTTTAGGTCTACGCATAATAAATTTTCTTACTAGTGCAAACTGAAATGGAGTAGCCATAGAAAGAACCTCCTCTTCCGATATCCATAAGGAAGTCATACCACAATGAGTGGTAGGCTTGAGATATGGAAAAGAGAAGGAAAATCCAGATTCAGAGATTACAACCTTGAAAAAACTAAGTTTTATTAATGGAGTTAAGAAATCCATGATAAAAAAGAGACACATGATTTGCTACTAAACTATTAGAGGGATCCCCCGATAGAGGAGCAGCCATCTAAATAAAACAATCATAACAACACGAGAAAGTGAAAACCACAAGATTAAGTAAAGAGAAACTTCACTGAAAGCTCCCATACAACAATCTGACTGTAGTTGCAGGATCTTACAATTGGAATGTCACGATCGGTAAGAATCGCCTAAAAACGATCGCTTGAGGAAGACTCGAGAAACCCTAGCAGAGCTAATAAAGATGAATTAATAGGAATAGTGATTATTTTGTTGTTATTAACATCAACTTGATCATCAAGTATTGTGGAGGATTTACCCACAAAATTAGGTTGATCTTGTGTAACAACATATTTTGCTTTTGCACAACAAAAGTCAATACCATGTAATTATTTTTATTATGATAAATTCAATCTCAGATGAAATTAATAGATGACTAAGGTAACATTTGATACAAAATAGAACTCTTTATTTGTGCATGAGTTGTAAGCTTGAGATGCAACAATATTAGGTAACATTTAATATTTTTAAAGGCTTCCTAAAATCTTTTCTCTCATTAAAATCTTCCTTTCTTATTGTTAAGCACAATAGATGGCTGACAACTTACAAATAAGTTGGCAATGAAACATCGTAAAAAAAAAAAAAATTAAAATAATCTCAATTAAGTGAGACTCCAATAATGTTTTATGTTGAGAAAAACTTTGATTGAGTGTCATTTTCTTCACAAATTGCTTGGTTTTAAGTAACCATTAAAGTTTCCATGTAATTAAGGCATGTGCAACAATATGGACACCAAAGCTTTGAAGCTTCAATGTAATCTATAACTTTTCTTATAGCTTGAATATAGCTCTACACCATCATATTTCTATAATTTTACAAATACATCTATCTAATTGAATAGTGATTCAATATTATATTGCTCATTTATTGGCACACCTATGAATACATAAACATTATAAGATTCAAGAATATCGATCATCTGTGATCATGATTTCATACAACTTATCTTGAGAAAACCCAACTCTTATCCATTAAATTCAAAAATGACATGGTTAAAAATTGAAGACTTATTAGCTAGTAGAATGAAATATATCTACATAGTATTGTTAAAGTATATATATTAAAACACATAGGAGAATGGAATTTCAAGACAATAAAATGAATAATTTTATGTTATACTATCATAAGAATCTTGAAAATAGTAATTATTTAATCCATTTCCTTGAAACTATATGATTTATAAGCAATATATGTACATAGATATCAACTAAAAACTACAGCTTCGTTTGAAACATAGCTTTCGTACTGCTTTATAAAATAGCTTTCTAGCACCAAAATTTTTTGAATTAGAAAATTTTATATTTAAAAATTATTTTGGAAATTAAGTAGTAAAAAAGCTGTCCCTAACGAAGCCTAAATCATAATATTAAAAGAGCATTTATACATTATGAACTCCAAATTGATGAGAATTAAAGTAATCATTTTTTTTAAATTTGGTTCTTCTTTTTTTTTATTTGAAAAAAATGCTTTTTGGCCACATTTCCCTTTCTTAGATATGTTACACATAATCATTATTACATTGGCTCATGTGAATGTGAAAGATAACTTATTCTAATAATTTTTATTATTATTGGAATTCAAGTAGATTTTTTTTTTTCTTTGGAGGGGAAAAATTGTGCTTAAAATTCACTACAAACCTCATCTATATATATATATATATATATAACTAAAATTAAATATTTATGTTGCACTGATTAATAAAATAATCCAAAGATTTAATGATTTAAAATTTAATTTAACTATATATTAAGAGAATTTAAGTAGAATTTTATTACAATAATTATCCAATAAATTTTTTTTTCTAAATCCTTCCTTAGAGATGGCAGCATTAGGCTTCAGTAGCCGTTGAGCTTAGTGCCATAATGCTGTAAGCATAGTGTCTTACGCATGAACAGAAAGCCTTGAACGAATTGGTGATGGTGACTGGTTTATGATCCATCCTTATCTCCGCCCTCTTTTTTCAAGCTAAGTTACCGTTGAAAGTACTCGACGACCAACTTTTTCTCTTCTGAATGAGTATTCCTTCAGATGTTGAAGGCCATTACAATGAACTCATAAATAATAATTCGTTTTAAAAACCAAAAAAATATCTCAAAAATGAAGAATAAAAAACTGGTATATATATGTAAGCTGATCTCCTATCATTTCTGCTTTCACTGATCAGTGAGAAGTTCGCCTCTGTATATGCAGATGCCACATCATGATCTTAGAACAGTCGGAAGGGATGGCTCTGATCTTACTCTCATCCTCCAGAACTGCCTGATGGACGAACCTGATTGAATCCTGAAATCATGATCAGATTAAACTTTAGAAAATAAAAATAAAAGAAAAAGCTTGCTTGATGAGTATGATTGAAAAAAGAAAAGGATTTGGTAGTGGGTGAGGAGAAACTCTTAATGCACTGGCCACCACGCAAAGTGACACCCCACTAAGCACCTACTGCTTTATATAAAAAAAAAAATCAGTAACTGTAGAGAAATTAGTTGATTGGATTCTTTTTCTTGCGATCAAAGGAAGTTTTTTTCTGAACATGTTCTTGTTAATAGAAAATATTAGCTGCTGAGTTGTCTGAAAAACCTATAGCTTACATCAATAATCTATATAGGAAAAGACACACCAACTTCTACCAAGAAGAGCTGGGCAATGATGCAATGCAAGTCTTCTTATTATATTTAGTAGGTGGATCATCTTAATTTAATTGTACAAATTAAAGAAAAAGTCTTTGCGCCTAAGAAATTAAGGCATATTAATTAGTATTAGCATGAGTGTCTTAATTTGTTGTTTGTGTTTGATAGAATAGTGGGTTTCTTTTTAAGAAAATTATACCTTAAATGGTTTGGACATTTAGTAGAGTATGCACTGAAAAGAGTAGTAGAATAAATTATTGTTGAGAATTAGCAAGAAAAACATAAATAGAAATGCGTTTAAAAATTATTAAAAATATTTTTTATACATCAAGCAACACTTAGTATAGTACAGACACAAATAAGATAATATAAGAATGATATGATGATGATGCATCACCCCTAATAAATTTGATGGGATGTTTTAATAAATTTTAGTCATAATCAATCAATTGTATCAAATAATGATGCCTACAAATGAATACATGAAACATCTTCATAGAAATATACCATGAAACATTGATATTATGCCTAGTAAGATCATCTACAACCGAACAACAAATAAGTATTTGTCGTCCGCCTCAAGCTCCACTTGAACGTCATTTACAATCACATTTTTGCGAGCTGAGCAGTGCGACCCCAATATTGGTGTAGCATTGTTCACAACACAAATGACGGGAGTAGAGAAAGGCGGAGGAAGGGAAAGTCGAATGGAGTTTGGTTGAGAACGAATGATTTTTTATTTTTTTTTAGAAATGGAGTCTGGTTGGAGATAAGTTACTTCATTTTAAAATGTTGCTGCATTTTGAAGTAAAAAATGAGTTTTTCGGTTGGAGATGCTCTAAGCTGAAGTTTCTATGTTCTGCCAGTAAATATTTCTGTTTATGCTTTTGCAGGAGTTACCTGGGAGCTATCTGGAATGGAGGAAGGGCGTCCCCACCGCTCTGGATCCCATAGTATTGAGCTGTTAAATGCAAAAGCTGAGATATTGATCCTTGCAGGTAGTCTACTCTCTGTTGTTCCATTGCCTGATTCTGAGGTAGAAATTGGGTTTCTTGATGCTGCAGTTCCATTATTACTCAGCTCCTTTGATTCCCAGCCAACAACCTTCGAAGAACTGCAAATCGGTCCTTCCACCACAATCCTCTTCCTGCTCGCAGACACCATTGCTACTGGCCATGCCCCAAACACCCTAAAGTTTGTTTCTTTTAATATTATTAAACATAAGTTTGATAGAACATGAAGAAAAATAATTGAAGTAAAATACATAGCATGGAATCTCAGTTGTGAAAGAAGTCCAGGAATAAAACCTTTTAAACAATAAGAACCGAGGTGTCCATGAATAATCCACATTGCTAGTTGAAAGTGAGTGTTAGGTAATTCATGTTGTTTTTTTCTTATATAATATGAAGATGCGTGTGGACTCCATCAGAGACATAATTAGGGAAAAAGTTGGTGCGATTATCATTGGTTTATTCAATTAAAAATGATACCAATCAAACATAGTTGTTCACTTGTCATTATAGCTAGAAATTGAAAGATGACTTCTCCCAGTAAGCAATCTGTACTGTAAATGAACATCACATGATGATAACCTTCATTTCTCTCTCAAATTTCATTTCTAATAAAACAAAGAAGGCTTTGCAAGTTTCCAGAAATCAAACCAAACTATACCAAATCTGACAATTTCTGCTTTATTTTTATGTAATCAGTTGTTCCACTTCAAGGAATTAGAGAGGGAAAGGCGAAATCTTACTCTATTTCTCGAATGTCCTCAAAGAATTGAAGAGGATAGATGTTGAAGGCACTGGCAAAGTGCACTATTCCATTTAGCCGATGGTGTTCGACATGGTTCAAAGCTACATTTCTCTGATGGTAGGCCTCAGCGTCGGCATCAGTGAAATTCTCCTTATATGTGATGTGCCGATACATGATGCCGGTCTGCCTAAGCATCTTTGCGGTCGCCGGAGAGTCGGAATTGGACTCGATGACAATCCATAGTAGTGGTGGAGGCACCAATCTAAGCGTATTTGCCAATCTCCACAAGGAAGCAACTTTAAATTGGTCAGTTGGGTGGGTGGTTGTTATGACTATTAGCTGTTCCTTGGAGCTGAGCTCTTGCTCTGTTTCATTGCAGTCTGACCAAACGGAATTTGAAGCTTCGGGATGAAGCTCTGCAAGGAGGCTTCGGTTAAGGACTTCAGTCTTGACATCGGAAACACCGAGGTTTCGGATGTCAGCGGCGGAAGGTTGGGCGGAGAAAAGGGAGATGGTGGTGCTTGTAGGCGCGAAGCCGATGAAGAAGCCCATGACAAAGCAGAGGGAGAAGTGGATGAGGACCTTCTTCCATAGATGGATTCTCTTTTTGGGTTTGTCTGAGGAGTTCCCCATCTCCTCTTTTGTGGTGATTCTATGGAGGAAAAGCAAAGGGGAAAGGGAGGAAGGAAGATGCTTTATATGAAAGAAATGGGGTGAAGTGCTGGTGGAAAGAGCTGGGCTGGTGAAAGTTGATTCAAAAAGGGCGGGAGGTAACGGTTGGATTTGGAAAATGGGCCAATCTTTTTCTTCTCTTGAAGCTAAAGAAAGAGAGGACAGTGGTTAGCAAATTTCTGTTGGTTTGGAGAGGAACATACCATCCAGTGGCAGTGATGTCTATTTAATTCATGGGGGAAATCTGTTTGCATAGAGTGTTGTTGAGTAATTTCTCATAGAATTTATATGAGGACCTTTTTTTTAATGTAAATGAAAAAAAAAAAAAATGGGCTGGTGAAAGTTGATTCAAAAAGGGCGGGAGGTAACGGTTGGATTTGGAAAATGGGCCAATCTTTTTCTTCTCTTGAAGCTAAAGAAAGAGAGGACAGTGGTTAGCAAATTTCTGTTGGTTTGGAGAGGAACATACCATCCAGTGGCAGTGATGTCTATTTAATTCATGGGGGAAATCTGTTTGCATAGTGTTGTTGAGTAATTTCTTATAGAATTTATAGAGGACATTTTTTTAATGAAAATGAAAAAAAAAATTTAAAATTTTTTTCTTACTTCTTAGGGGTTAATTTATAAAAATTATATTTATTTAATATTCGAAATTAAATTTAAAAAAAGCTGAGTAAAGATCTATTCTAACAAATCTATGAATTAAGACAATATAATTCATGCATTAGGAATTGGTCTCAATTTTTGGAGAGATTATTACTTGCGGAATCTGGACATAAAGAACCGTTCAATTTTGTGATCGCGAACAATAACTGTAAAAGCACAGTTACTATTCACCACTGTGGTTTGCTGTTAACAGTCACAAAAACGTAATAATCTCTCCCATTTTTGATAGTGGTTAACAATTTTTGATTCAAAAAGAATTTCTCTTAAAAGAACTATCAGAAATTTCATATAAAAATCTTTATAAAATTATAAAAAATGATCCTCATGGGCTAAGGCTGTATGATTATTTATGCCCAAAATTTAGAAGTATGCATAAAAAGTTAACTATGATAGGATTGGTTGTATCATAGTGACTATACTAGGATATTTTTCATTAAACCTCAACATTTGTGCTAGCATTTACGTAGAAAAGTATAAAAAGTTATTATTCTTGTTAGGATTTTGATATCTTTGATATATTCAATTATAGTAGGTCACATGTTAACCAAGATAACTTTCCTTGGATTCTTTCTCTCTCTCTCTCTCTCTCTCTTTGGATGACAAGAAAGTGCGAAGGAACAAGGGCAAATTGAGCAAGTCATTCATAAAATAGTTATTGATTGAGAAGTTTAGTGAAAGGAAGAAATCTGTAGATCCAAAAAATAAGAAGAATCTCAACACAATCATTAACAAAATGAGTTTTTTTTTTTTTTAAATGTTTTGGTGCCTTGAGATAATAGTAAGAATGACTATATTAAATAAAGTTAGCATTCATGGATAAAACATATTTTAGTTGATTTTTACAACATACATAAGGATGGTATTATATTATAGTCATATCATTGTATTTATTTCCAAAGAGAAAGCACTCCTTAGAAGCCTTAAAAATCATGGATAAGATGTGCACATTATCTATATAAAATATTTGGCATATAATTAATGTATTTTCAATCTATTTAGGAGTGACATTAAAGGGAATATTGAATCAATTCCATTTTCTCTCTCACACACACAGGAGAGAGAGAGAGAGAGAGAGATTCAATAAATAAATTCATATCCATGTTGTTGTGTTATTTTTCTAATAAGTAGCTATCATTATTAGATTTTATCCTATATATATATATATATATATATATATTAATTATCCTAGATGTTCTTAAGTAGGGAAAAACAACAATTTAACCAAGTATTGGAACAAATTCAAATGACTAATTTCAATTCCACTAATTTTATAAAAATATATGAATAAAAATATATTTTTCTTAAGTTTTACGATATTTGACCATGTAACTTTTAATGTATTATTGTGTGCTTTATTCTAGACATTTTGATTATAAGAAATTAAATTTTCACTTGATAGTTTTTTTATACTGATTTCTATTCATATTGAACAAATGAGGCATTTCTAAATTTCATAATAATGAATTAAAAGTCTTAAAATATTGTTCTAGATATTCCTCTAAATTTTTTATTGAAATAGGAATTATTCAATGAGTAGGCCGGCTTCACTACGAAAAAAAAAAAGAAGCAATAGAGCTACTCCAAGAACTCACCAAGGCCACTGGAGGAAGCAATTGCGAAATTTCCTATAGCAATCATGTAAAACCCCTCACACTCCTCCCTCACACACAACCTCAGCTTCTACCCCTCTAAGCCTCTTTCAAGAATTCTCCCTCAGATTCCTTCAATAGCCAAAAGTCCCTTTTAAAGACTTCATTGAGTTGTTTAAGTATAAGGCTTCAAAAAAATCCTAAATTTTCAATTAGGTTATCATTGATCATACAGTATGATATGGATTCATACAGTATGATTAGTTTAAAATAGATGTTCATCCCATATGAGGGAATAGTCATTCAGATGAACTATTCATATTCTACATGCTTATCGTATAGTACGATCGTAAGTACATACAATACAATTCGTTAAATTTCACTATGTTTCGTATAGGATAATTACTGGGATGATTGAAAATCATCTCTGTCGATCATTCAATATAATTTACATCATACAATACATTCAGCTCAAACATCAAAAGTTAATACAATACAATTGACACTGTATTATACAATTAGTTCAAAAATCAATATTTTCATCCAGTACAATCTCTTGGGCGATCGAATTTTTTCTTTGTCAATCGTATAGTTTGATCTTGATCATAGTGCTATTAGCCATATTTATTAAACCTTGATTTAATTGACTAATCATGAGAAATAATTTAAGTAAGATTTCAAATATTATATTGTACGATTACATTCATATAATATGATTAATTCAAAATATAATTTTAAAAATACTTAAATTATTCTACGACTAAAGTTTGCCTGATGGAAATAAATCGTACAATATGATCTACATTGTACATTACAATCTACATCAAATAGTATGATTAGATCATTAACATTAATAATCTAATTAACTGTTAATTAACTCCCTATTTTATATAATTGATCATACAGTATGATCATAATCATACGATATGATTAGTTTAAAAAAATTTCATCTAAATTGTCCCCACTTCCTTTTGTGTGTGCACGGTCACCATAATTAATACTCCCCGGTGCAGTAGAATACCGTCATCCTTTCACACCCTCCAAGTATCGGCAGAGTACTGTCATCCTTTCACACCCTCAAAGTGTCGACATAGTACCATCATCCTTTCATACCCTTTAAGTGTTGGCAGAATATCGTCATCCTTTCACACCCTCCAAGTGTTGGTAAACTACTGTCGTTCTTTCAAACCCTCAAAGTGTCGATAGAGTACCATCATCCTTTCACACCCTCTAAGTATCACCAGAGTACTATTATCCTTTCACACCCTCTAAGTGTTGGCAGAGTATCAGATCCTTTCACAAGATCTTCTCTCGAGCAACTAAAAAGAAGAAAGGAAGAGAATTGAACCAAAACCATAAGAGATTCTTATGTTGTTTGAGTAAACATGTGAAACCTTCACACTCCACTTACAAGAAATCTATCTCAAAAACTCTCCCAATTCACTCTTACACTTGCTCTAAAAGAAATTACAAAGAGGATTACAAACAAATCAATTTCAAAGGACTTTAAATATAAATGACAAGAAAAATCATCTAGAAAATTAAAATGTTTAATTTTTGTCATGCGCGGTCGTACAGTACGATCAATTTTCGTACGTACTAATAGTACAAAATTTGCTCGTATAAACTTATATGAAATATTTTCATCCAGGCATATCTTATATTACGAATGCATTTCGTATAGTATAAACCGTTTAGAAAAATTTTCATATCGTCGGGACAAAAAGAAACCCTAAATTTTTGTTCTATGTGGGTCATCTGTATGATGATGATATCGTACAGTACAAACTGAACAAATTTTTTCTAAGTTCGTCTGGATGAAAAGACGACCCCAATTTTTCATACTCTTTGAGCCATCTGTACGATACAAATATTGTACAATATGATTAGTTTAAAAATTTTAAAGGATTGTCTGGACGAACTTGAACATATCTATTTCGTACACTGGACATCTATATGAAAGGAAATTTCATAAAGTACGAACTGTACTTAGAAAATTTTTCTCCCAAAAATTTGACTACCTGCTTTCTGGAGGCATACCAGATCAAATCATCCAGTACGATATAAAATCGTACAGTACGATTAATTTAAAAAATTTAATTTAATATACTCCCTTAGTGTGTGTGTGTGTGTGTGTGTGTGTATGGTTACTAAATTATATGCACACTCTCTTAGACTCAATAAAAGGGAAAAAAAATAGACTCCATTTATAATAATCCTAATCTATTCTACCTTGAAGTCTTTAACAGTATGGAGCACGATTTTTCTGAAATATTAGTGCACACAAACAACAAAAGCACTCCAATATATGTTAAGAGAATCAATAAGAAAATAATAATATTTGAAATAATCAAAAATACATGTCACATGAAAAAATAGTTATGAAAACTAGGTTGCAACAGTGTCTACATATACTATGAGGTAGGGGTGTCAATATTGGACACAACCCGAAAACCCGACTCGAACCTGACACAGAAATTTTGGGTTCGGGTCAACCCGAACCTGAACCGGGTCGGATTCAGGTTAGAGATTTCAACCCGTTTGTAAAATCGGGTCGGGTTCAGGTTGACCCAGAAACCCGGAATCAACCCGGTTTGACCCGAGTTAGCATCATTCAAGTCCGCGCGCATCCGCCGCGTTGTCCGCCAGGTTTTGCGTCCGCGGTATCGTGGATGTTGCGTCCACAGTTTGCCGTCCACGTCAAGTGGATTGAGGCTCAAGTGGTACGGAATGTTTCCCACGCCCTCGCACACCCGCAAATGGAGACACAAGGATTCGTGCAAGGATCCGCTGTCCGGTGACTGCTGCCCTCGCACGCCACAAATGGAGTCACCACATCAAGTAGTCGTGTGCGTTCCAAAACCCTTTCACCATCTATCTTCGCTTAGAAAATAGTCGAGCACGAACCCAAAACCTAAGTAGTCATCGCATCAACTATCTTCACCAGTAATCGCGCGCGTCCAAAAAATTCATTATTCATATATAAAGCTTAAAAAATGTATACCTATTTAAACATTGATTTTTCTACTTTACAAAAAGAGCATAATTATTTGATAGTTGAACATTTTGATTTTGATAGTAATCAAATGTCTTTACTTAATGACTTTATTGCATTAAATAAAAAATATATTGATGTAACCAATGCATATAAATCCTTAAATCAAAGCATCTCGAGATAGAATATTCATTTAAACATTTAGAAATATGTGCATCTAAACTAGATATCAATGAGCATATATTAAAATTAAAAGTTGCAAGTCTTGAAAGTACAAATCAGTTTGTAAGAGCAAAAATCCATGAACTTGAAAAAAATAGAACACTGCCTACACTAACATAATGTTTAACCCCATGTCACTATATGCATCATATACCCCTAGGTAGAGGCACAACCCCCAGCATAAACTAGTAAGCTCATTTCCTAGGGTTAGGTATCATTCTTGTGGCATATTAGGTCACATAGCCTGCACTTACACAATACACCATAGAACATAAATAGTATGGAGGCCTAAATTACATGCACCATAGCATAACATTCATGCAAGTCATTCTTTAAGGCATAAGGTGGAACTCAAACACAATTGGGTTCCCACAATTAATATTTGATTGATTTTGTATGAGTGCTCTCGCAAAAGGCCTATTGAGAGCATGTGATACTTGAATAACGGATGCTCAAGGCACATGATTAGAGTTTTGAAGCAATTCATCATGCAGGAGGCCAGGTTAGGAGGCAAGGTCACAATAGGAGACAACACCAACAGGAAAGTTGTGGACTCAGGTATAATTGAAAACTAAAAAAAATCATAATTGAGAATGTTTTACTTGTTGATGGTTTAAAGCATAATCTACTTAGCATTAGTTAGTTGTGTGACAAAGGATTTGATATTAAATTTGTATCCATAAATTGTTTGGTTAGTTTGAATTTTAAGTTATTTTTAGAAGGAGAAAGAGTCAACAATGTTTTTATACATAATTTAAATTACAATGAATAGTCTAATACTCTATGTTTGAAAACCACTGTTGATGAATCTTGTCTACGACATAGGCGACTATGTCATGCAAACATGAAGACACTTAGGAAGATTACCTGAAAAGGCTTAGTTAGAGGCATACCCAAGTTTTATTTCACAAACGACCACGTATGTGATGCCTGCTAATAAGGAAAATAAATTAAGTATTCATTTCATTCAATCAAGGACATCATCACCTCTAGGCTACTATAAATTATTCATAAGGATCTATTTGGACCCATTAGTATAGCTTGTCTTGGAAGAAAATCATATAGTTTTGTGGTTATTAATAATTATTCTAGATTCACCGGGTTAGATTCCTAGCACAAAAGAAAGAATCATTTAAAGAATTTTGAACTTTCTCCACGTGGATATAGAGAAAATTTAGATGCCAGATATTGACCATTCATAGTGATCATGGTGGGGAGTTTGAAAATGATAAGTTTGAATTCTGTTGTTACGAGATAGGGATAGAGCATAATCTTTTTGCCCTTAAGATCCCTCAATAAAATGGAATAACTGAAAGGAAAAATAAAACTTTAGTAGAAGGTGCTAGGGCCATGTTAGCTGAATATTCTCTCCCTAGATACTTTTGAGCAGAAGTAGTAAATACTATTTATTATGTTTTGAACAGAGTAAATGTTAGATCCAAGTTAAATAAGATACCCTAAGATCTCCTTAAGGGTAGGTTACACAACCTGTGTCACTTGAATGTCTTAGATTATAGATGTTTTATCTTAAATAATGGAAAATAACATCTAGGGATGTTTGAACCCAAATATGATGAATGAATCTTCTTAGGACATTCATGAGTCTTCTTAGGACATTCATCTACAGGTAAAGCCTACATGATTTTTAATAAGAGGACCTTGGTAGTAGAAGGTTCTACCCATGTCATGTTTGATGATTCTGATAAAACCTCTAAGTCTAAGTTAGAAGAAGAAGAAGTAAAGATTACCTAAGGGATATAATCCATTGAGCTGGGAGATAGAGTGAAACCTCAAGAGCCTTTTCCTAGAGAATGAAGATACTCATCTAGTGCCCTAGGGAACTTATCCTAAGAGACCCATCTGATAGTGTTTGAGCTAAACATGGACTTACAAAGGAGGTTAGTTATTCAACATTCATCTTAATGGTAGAACCCAACAACATATATCAAGCCCTAGCCGATAAATTCGGGATTCTAGAAATACAAGAAGAATTAAAACAAATTGTTAGGAATGATGTTTGAGAACTGGTTAAAAGACCTAAAGACTAAAATGTTATAGGAACTAAGTGGGCTTTCAAGAATAAAATGAATGAATTTGGTATATTATTTAGGAATAAGGTTAGATTAGTAGCTAAGGGGTACACGTAGATTGAAGGAATTGATTTTAAGGAGACATTTGCCCCCGTAGCTAAATTAAAGTCATTAGAGTGTTATTAGCCTTTGCTTACTTTTGAGGATTCAAGCTATATTAGATGCATGTTAACAGTGCCTTTCTAAATGGAGTAATTAAAAAAGATGTACATGTTGAGTAACCCCCAAGTTTTGAGAATTTTTAATTTCTCAATAATGTATTAAAATTAAAGAATGCACTATATGAATTAAAGCAAGCACATAGAGCTTGGTATAAGAGGCTGAGTACATTCCTCCTAGATAGACCCTTTTTTAAGGATAGTGTAGACAACAAACTATTCCTTAAGAAAGTATGAGAAAATCAACTCATTGCTCAGATTTATGTTGATGATATATTGTTTGGAAGCACAAATAAGAATTATGTGATTAATTTTCAAAGACAATGAGTGAAGAGTTTGAGATGAGCATGATGGGAGAGTTTATCTATTTCCTTGGATTTAGTGTGAAGCATAAGGATGATTGAACCTTCCTTAACCAATCAAAATATATCAAAGATATTCTTAAAAAATATGAAATGGATAATGCTAAGGTAATAAATACTCACATGAGCTCTACCATTCAGTTAGACAAGGATAAAAAAAAAAATCAATTGATCAGAAAAAATATAGAGGAATAATTGGATCACTAATTTGCTTGATTGCTAGTAAACCTAATATAATATTTATTGAATGTCTCTATGCAATATTTCAAGCTGATCCCAAAGAATCTCATATGTATGAATGTCATTAAGAGAATATTTAGATACTTATTAGACACTCAAAACCTAGGTATCTTGTACCCTAGATATAGTTCATCCTTTGAAATCATAGGATATTAAGACTCTAACTTGATAGGATGTAGGGTAGATAGGAAAAGTCCTTTAGAAACCTGTTAGTTTATAAGCTAATTATTAGTTTCCTAGTCTAGTAGAAAGCAAAATTCAATGGTCCTATCCACCACCGAGGCAGAATACATTATTGTAGGAAGTTGTGTTGCTCAAGTCTTATGGCTAACGAAAAACAAATCTTATATCTTGGACTACATGTAGGCACCATTCCTATTATGTGTGGCAACATTATTGCTATCTACATTTCCAAAAATCTAATTCAACACTCTCGAACTAAGAATATAGATATTAGACATCATTTTATTAGATATCATGTTGCCAAGGGAGATATAGAACTACATCATATAGCTATTGGAGATCAATTGATAGACATCTTCACCAAACCCCTTACATGTGACACCTTTAGCACCTTAAAAACTAGACTCGGTGTTATAGACATTCATGCTTGATTCAGTATAAATCAAAATTTATCTATCATTTGAAATTAACCATTAATTTTGTATGCTTTACAAATATGTCAAATTTTTAAATTTTTTTTTATAATTATTTTATTGTTAAGTTGAGTTCTTACTTTTCATGATTCTTCGTTGTTTGTTCCTATTTTGTAGACATTCTTTGATCATTACACACCCTTCTAAATTTAAAAAAAAAAAGAATTTGAAAAAAAAGATCACATCGTACTGTATAATCTACACATCCCTGCGAAAAATCTCTACCTTCTGTTAGATCAACGGTCAAGATCAATTTAATTATTGGCGATAGTACCATACGAACACACTTTTGTACTATTCGATACACATGTTAGAAGCCGTTGAACAAATTCAAGTCGACCAGTATGGTAATAATTCCATTTTGTACTAAACGAACACTTGTACCATATTGATCATACTGTATGATTTGACCTCTTTTTCCAACAAGTCATCTAGTCGATTTAAATTCTTCTTATTGTATTGTACAATCCCAAATCATATTGTATAATCAATGGAAAATTTAATAAATTGGAAGGATTTCTATTGTTCAACTCATGAAATCCTTCAAATCCTTTCTTCCTTCTTAACTCATACCTTCTTACTTTCACTTGCTCAAATGGTCGGAAGTAGTAAGCGAGGTCGACTAACCCAAGGAAGCTCTTCCTCTCATTGCCCTATCAACAATCATTTTCAATCTGCCAAGAATGAAGTCACGTGCTATAGGTATAAGGAAGCTCACATAACCCCCTCCAAAATGCTAAATCAATAAGCATTGAACTACGAGGTGATAAACTCTTCGCATCAACCTCTCTCCAATTTTTCCTTACCCTTGCCTTTCCCTTTAACTCTGAGTTTCTATATGAATTTTTAACCAATCTTAGGATTAGTGCTGCTGCCCCTAGAAATGTTTGCCTCAATCAACATCAACCCCTTGTTCACTCATTATAACAAAATGCTCATATTATCCAGCATATCCTTTGAACCTCTATAATTTTGAAAGGTGGAGATAGCATACATATTTTTCTACTTCTTTCCTTGGTCACCTAGTTTATTATATCATAAAATTAATTTGATAAAGCCCCAAATGGTCTTTGACTATATTCAAAACCTGCTTCCTATTCATCTTCCTTCCACTAAAAGAAAACAAAACATTGCACTTGGATATGTCATTGCTTATATTTTGGACAAAAAGTACGAGCTTACCTACCCTACTACTACCGAACATTTTCCTATCTTCTACACTGACGATTCTTTTCACATTCTTTTCCATCATCACCGGGGGCAAGAGCAAGAAGAACTAGATTTTGATGAGGAAGGGGGAGTTGGTTCTACAACTGCACTTGCACCGGCACAAATGCCACCACCTATACAACCATACCAATCTTACCCGTACGAGTTGATACAAGGATTTGATCGATTAGAGTCCCACCTAGATACCCATATTCAGCAGCAAAAACTTCCACTGAATAATATTTTTTATGCTTGTTTTACCGTCAACCAATTTTTGCCAAGCAATCTGTAGGAAATGCAAAATTTCCAATGAAATTTGTCATTTTCTAGAGGATTTAGGCCACCAAAAATACATGTTTTTCCTGTATTGCTTGTACACATGTAATGTGATTTAATATTAATAATTATAGTACTTCATGTATCATCACAATAATGTGGTAAACTCATAATAAGCTACTGTTGCATTCAAATTATATTATTAATGGCATTACATTTGAGAATTTTTGAACTCTGAAATATTATAAGTGCAGTTTCTAAAATGATATAAAGGCTTTGCTTGCTCTATTTTTTCCCCATTTAACTTTTGTGGATGTGAGAGGGATTTTGTGCCCATATGTTGAATGCAGGTGTGCAAGGTTACACTGTTATGTTATGTTTTGTTCTAGCCCCACTCGCAATATGTGGGTGTGGGAGTTAAAGGGAGTTATAAGGGAAAGTGAAGTTATAAGAAAATATTGAGACATCTATATATTATTCATGCATTGCATATCTTAATAATTTAATGAAACAAATATAAATGATATTCTGAGCTAAATCTAATAAACTCTAAAATGTTGTATGAATTCTAATGAGATAGGATAAACAAGTGTAATTAAGACACTGATAGCAAGTGTTCTCTGACATCATCTACTCTTCTATAAAGTAAATTATGAAAGCACATTCTTATAACTTGAAGACATAACATTTTTCTAGTACTTTATTTATTATTTATTAATTTAGTAAATATTTAAATAAACTAATATTAGTATTGTAAATAGATATTGATATATGTGATATATTTATGAAGGAAAACTATTGAGTTTATTATGCTTACCTTATAATACTTTCTAATATTTCAAGAAAAAGAAAGGGGTTCAATAGACTAGAGATGAGAAAGGACAAGGCTATATGAATCATCAGAGTTGAGGTAAACTTTTGTGATTTAGTATATGTCTTTTGATGTATAGATTACACATAAATGTGATTATTATTTATATATTTTAAAGGAATGTAATGAAATGAAACGATGTTAAAATATTTTTATTATTTTAGATATTTAGATTGCTCTGATGTATTATGTATTATGGTTATGCTAGATTGTAGATTTAGGCATTCAATCCTTCCATTTGATCCTATGTAGGCACATTATATGAGCCTTGGAATATGTTCATGGGCTACTAACCCAGACATTAACGTCTAAACTAAAAATAGACTATTATATGTGTAACTTTGGTTCTCATATTGTAATGCCCTAAGGTTTAAATTTGAAAGAATTGTTCACTTTATTTATTAATTAATTCATCGGAGCAGCTATAAATCTCATTTCAATAGATAACAATCAACTGAACAACTATTAATTATTTTCTTTAATTTACAATTTCAGACAATTTTTAAAATTCAAATGTAATAACTAATAGATCAATCAACTTATTCATTTATTATGCATTTAACTGAATATAAAAGTAGTTTGTTAGAAATTTATCGTACTGAGCATAATAGTAATTGTAGATAACTAAAATAAGACATGTTGTGCACTGGAAGTAAATAAACAAGTAATCCATATATCAAAATTGAAAAAAAAAAAAAGTTTTTTTTCTCAAGCCCTTAAACCTCCCATAAGAAATAAACCCTTATGACTCCTTGTGCTAGCATATTAGAAATTAGGCTCTTATGACTCCAAATGCTTAGCATATATTAAATATTCAGAATTTTAGGCACTTATGACTCCCTATGTATTTAATCCCAAAACATTCCTCACATATCAAATAGCCTCAAAATTTAACATCTCAAGTAGAAAAGCATATATAATATTGCATAGAAATAAAAGAAATATAAATAAACCAAATTCAAAATTTTAGAGAATGTTTTATCGGAAGGTAATTGATTCAATTACTCAGCAGAATTTTATAATTTCAAAATATTATCAAATTACAAGGGAATGTTTAGAATATTATTTTGAAGCTTTAATTGTACTATAATATTACTTTTTAGGAGTACAGTTTTTTTAGTTAAATAAAATAGTGCACTTTTCAAATTACCGAGAAAAATTTTTCTAAAAAATATCTAAATACCCAAATTTAATAGCTCAATGACATACATAAAGTTGCATGGTGACAATTTTTTGGGTACAAAGTTATCCACATTTGTGCATTATAATTTATAAATTTAATTAACAAATCCTAATTTTTTTAATATTTTTGAAAATTGAGATAGATATAATGTGACCTAGGCAGAATGTGACCTATCTCAATCTTAATAATTTCTTGAATTGGATTGACAATATAAAATGAATCAAAGATGCAAAAATTCTAACTTTCTCTCTCTAAATTTCTTCCTTTCTCTTTTTAATATTTCCCTTTTCTCTATTTAAACACATGAGGGGGTTTAATTTTTTGATAAATTGAGATGAAAATGGTATTATTTTTATTTTATTAAAAATTACCCTAGCGCTGCATGTTCAACATTATAGCATTGCAATGTTCTCTATTAGAGAGCATAGTGCCACATCGCCAGACCCCAGTGGCACTACATTAGTTCAAATTTTAGAAATTTGTTGAAGATATCAATGTAGTAAACACTACGCTCTTGGAAAAAAAGTCTAGATTCTCATAAACATTTATGCAAAGTCTTAAGACTCGCTTCAGAATAGATTTAAATAAGTAAATGCATACAGAAAACTCACAAATATATATAAAAGACATTAATGTAGAAATTTGAATTCATTACTCTTACTAAATTACTTTGGAATAGGTGCAATTATACAATGATTCAATAGGTGTTACACACCTCTCTTCCTCAGAAAAATGTCAACTTGGATATTTAAAATTCACAAAATAATGGAACATATCAAGATATAATTGTCTCTTTCCATATTTCTTTTCCCAAGTGGCTTCTCTTTGACTTCACAAGAATTTAATCATGGATATCCGTTAATTCCTTAAATTTCTAACATTATATCCCAAACTTATTTTTGGCCCTTTTCTATAGCTCAGATTCAGGTGTATCTAGACCTCTTCAACAGATATTTGATTTCTGGAATAATATATCCACTTCATTAGAAATGACACATGAAATATATTATGAACAACAAACATATATTTTTCCAAATATAACTTATAAGTAGACTTTTCAATCCTTTCAATTATATAAAGTGGTCAAATGTATATAGACTCAAGTTTCCTTCTTAGTAAACCTATTGATCCTTTATTGGCCTGATCTTCACATATATAATGTTCTCCACTTGAAAATCCATAGTCAGTATTTTGCATCATAATGTTGCTTATGTAGTCTTGCATTGCTTTTAATCTATCTCAGATTAGATGGATCTTTTAATAACATCATTAACCAAAGCTAGCCCAATTGAACTCCTTCCTCCACCTCTTTTCAAGATAATGAGGTTCTATATTCCTACCATACATAGCTTTGTAAGAGGTCATATCTATACTTGACTAAAAAATATTATAATAAGTAAATTCAATCAGAGGAATGTAATCCTCCCAACTTCCATAGGAATCAATGCTTATATAAAATGATACAACAATTGGATAATCGTAGTTCAAGTTTCTTTCCATACTTGATTTAATCAACTAGATTGATATTATGGAACTGACTTTTAGGTTCTTGAATTCTTTCCTTAGAGATGGTTGAATAATAATTTAAGTTAAAGTTCTAGAATCCTGATCAATAGAAGAAATTGATTCTAAATGTAGTATTTTCTTATCTCAAACTATATGCTTGATAGAAATAAGCAGAATATTTGACATCCTTGAAGACTTCCTGCTCAGAGCATTTATCACTACATTGGTTGAATATTCAAAGTAGATGATTAGCTCAATTCATCTACTTTGTCTCATATTTAGATCCTTCCAAGTAAATATATATTTTAGGCTTTGATGATCAGTGAATATCTCAAATGTAGTGCCTCTATATTTTTAGAGTAAACATGATATCAATCAACTCTAAATCATGCATCAAATAAATTCTCTCATATGAATTCAATCGTCTTGAAGCATACACTATAACGTTTCTATGTTACAATAAAACACATCATATACCTTTAGTGAAGCATCACTGAATAATTCAAATCCCTCTATAATTGATGGAATAGTCAGAGCTGGAGTAGGAATCAAGCAGTCCTTTAATTCCCGAAAATTCTCCTCACAATCAAATGTCCAAATAAAAGCCATTAACCCTTGAGTCAATATTGTTAAAGGTGTAGAAATCAAGGAAAACCATTTCATAAATTATTTTTTTTGTGGTAATTTTTAACCATGCCTAGAGAACTGCATACCTCTAATATAGTAGTAGGTCTCAACCAAAAAATAATAGTATAATGTTTCTAGGGAACTATAGAGATACATGTATTTCTCACCACATACCCCAAAAATGAGATACTATCGGCTATAATTCACACTTAGACAATTTCTCATATGCACTACATAAGCCTCCTCATAAGTTGAACCATAATGTCATCTATAGATAAATAATAAAATATCATATTTGTTAGATCCATAAAAATGGTTAGTATATTAGTCACCCTAAAAGGCATGGCCAAGAACACTTAAAGCCCATATCAGGTACTAAATTTCATTTCAATACGTTTGTCTCTCTTGCCATCACCTGATATAGAAGCTCCAACAAGTTGATCAGACAAGTCATTGATCCATGGTAGAGGATGCTTGTTCTTAATTGTCATCTTTTTTAATTCCATATAATCTATACAATTATGCATGGTATCATCTTTCATTTTCATAAACAAATCCCTACTTTCTATCATATATTTTAATATCATAAAAATATACTCTACTGGCTACCATATCATATTCAGTCGGCAAAGTAATAGATGGTGAAAAATAAAATAATACAAAAGGAAAGTGGAACGAATCAAAATATCTCTAAAAAAAGAGCGATTAGCTCTAAAAAAAAAGTATGACATGGCAGATCAAAAATATAAACCATACATGTAACCACATCCGAAGCATCTACTATCTCAGACTGAGTGAAATTGTACACAAGTGCAAGAATTGTAGCTTGAGAAATAGAACTACCATATACTATTTTACCACTCCTAAATGACCTCCTTACTATAGAACCATAACAACTACCTATGCTTGATAATCCCTCATTAAAAACCTAAGATAAGACTATCCTCAGTCTCCATGCAGGTCTAACAAAACTCTCAAACCTGGACTCATAACATCGATAAAGTCTTGCTTACTAACACTTAGCTATCCTGTGTCAAATCAAACCACATATAAAGTATTATAATGTCATCCTGTAGCACTGGCTGACGTGTCTCCAACAACAACTATGGCACACCCCCACACATAAAACCACCACAACTAGGCATACCATCACCCCTAAAAACTGATATAGACTGACTACCTATCTAGAATTTCCAAGTCCAAACTTGCTCCTCTTCCCAAAAAATATGTTACTAAAAATCTTGCTATCGAACTACTTCCTACTAGCTACCCACGGCTACTGAGTAGCCATTAGATCATTCTCTATTAGACGTTCCCTCTCCACTAACTTGGAGAAATAAAAAAATATGAAACAAAACTAGCACCTATCTCAAATTATCCTAGAGCCCTCTTAAAATCCTATGACAATTTTCACGGAAGTGCTAATCAACTGTGGAGCATACATGGCTAGGTTAGTGAACTCTACCTTATATATATATATATATATATATATATATACATATCTCGTTCCCATAACCAAATAACCAATCTCAAAAAACTCTCATGCATTTGTTAGAGTGCATATAGAGGTACAAACCACTACCTAAAGATAGTTGTGAACTCCTCCCAAATGATCAGAAAATTAAGCATTCCTTGAAACTTCTCCTTCTAATGGCTCAACCACCAGTGATCAGCTTCACCATGTAACAAAAATATAACTAGAGTTATCTTCCTCTTAGGAAACTACACTCCATTAAAGGCCTTTTCTAACCTCTTCAACCAATCCTTTGTTGGTGTGGGCTACACAATGCTCTAAAACCTTGAAGTATTCAATCTCAAAAATATATGTAAGTGCATATCCACATCATTAGATCTGATAGAAGGAATCCTTCTTCGGGCCTCATCCATTACCTATGTCACCAGACTAACAAATTAAGAAATATAATCAGAGCTAATAGTAGTACCCACTCTTTAAATTTGTTATATTTGGGTCTTGTGGATACATCAAATAACCACTTGAAATGTACAGCTGACACTACAAGAAATTCATCAAATACTAACAAAATTTATTGTGGTTCTAAAACCGCTGGAAATTCTGGTGGGTAAGCCGGTGGATTAATCGTCGTAATTTCTAACAGTCTTAGAGCCACAAAAAAATTTATTGGTATTTAATAAGTTCAACATCATTGTCGGTAGAATGATTGCTGATGTTAAGTAAATTCTTCCTGATGGTTATAGCAGACAAAAATTTTGCCGGTATAAGTCCTATTTCCCCCAAACCATTCTTTCTTCCTCATTTCAACACATCTCCATCAATTCCTTCCATCCCAGTGAATGATGAGAATCCCTCTCATTTTTGTAGCTCTAGCGACCTTCCACCCTATCCAACGCTAGCCTTAAGTCCCATCTCCCCAGTCGCAGGTAATCTCCTCTTCTTCCTTTCACTTCATCCTTTCTCTCCATAGGTGATATCGACACTGTTCATTCTCTCTTATAATGTAGCAATTAAATTATTTCAAATGAAATAATTCTAGTGTAACAAATCTCTAGGTACATATCTCATGCATTAGTTAAGGTAAATTTTACTTTTTTTACGTAACTATATTTTTTATTTCTAATTATGCAAATCAAACTCAGGTTGAAATGCACATGTACATGCGATTATATTGAGATGAAAATTAGAAGAAAAAGAATCAGGAGTCTGTGCATGAATCACATGGCAGCAAGGACATGAAAGATGATTAAATAATATTGAAGTTGTTATTGGAGTTTGAATAAAAAGCTTTAATTTGAGAATTTTGATGTGAACTCTTTCTTGTAGATAAATTTTATATTTTAAAGTTTGTTTTTGCTGAACTTTACGTTTTATTATGTTTGAAAGTTTGTTTATTTTGTATTTTATATTGTCAATTGTTTTAGTATGTGTTGATTATGAATATTGTGTTAGTGCATTATATTTTGTTTATATTATTCATTTGATGTAGATAACAAATGTTAAAATGTGTGTGGACAGTAAGGAGGCTAGCAATTTTTTGAAAAGTTACTATAGGTTTTTGATGGCTTATCTGTGGCTTAGCCACTAAAAACTTCAATATTAGACAATATCATAAGCTACTGTAATAATGGGAAAGCTGCTGGTAAATATGGATGATTATTGATGTCAGCTATATTGCCAAAATATCTCCTATAGTTCTCCTGTGTTCTATGTGACAGAAATTATTGATACTTTAAACCCCAAAAATTATCGGCGAATGCCACTGGAAATCTCTTGCAGCTATTCTGCTGCCGCTGTGACTTCTACCACAACGAACCGTCAAAAATAATTTCTTGCTGAAAAAACCAACTTTTTGTGTTTCCTACACCACTTATATGAATACATACATATGCTATAAATAGAAAATAATCTCATCCAAAAAATCTTTTTATTTATCATCAAAAGGCATACAACATTTACACTACAACATAAAACTACAGACCAAACCATAATAATTAATTAACTAGTCATGACTATACAAAAAATTGAAAAACATATCTATAAAGACTCATACATATCAAATCTTAAATGCTCATATACTCAACAGACTCTACCCCTTTCTCTGACTTGAAAAAGAATGAAGAAAAGGAGTGAGTTAGCACAGCTTATCAAGTCACACCCATTGATCTAAATTTCTAAAAAAACTCATTTAATATGCATTTAACTGAATCTAAAAGTAGTTTGTTATAAATTTATTATACTAAGTGTAATAGTAATTACATATTACTAAAATAAGACATGTTGTGCACCAAAAGTAAATAAACAAGCACACCATTTATTAGAACAAAGTAAACATAAATTTCCCTCATACCCTTATAACTCCCATCAGACTTATGGCCTTATAACTCCAACAACTAGCTTATTAAGAAATAGACTCTTATGACTCCCAATGTCTAGCACATATCATATATTTATAATTTTAGGCCCTTATGACTCCCTATGCATTTAACACTAGAACTTTCACCACACATTAGATCTCATCAAAATTTCATATTTCAATTAGTTAAGCATATATAATATTTCATTATAGTAAAAGAAATGTGAATAAACCAAATTTAAAATTTCACATAATGCTTTATTGGTAGACAATATATTCAATTACTAAGAAGAATTTTAGATTTTTTTAATATTACCAAATTATCAAGGATTTTTAAAAATATAGTTTCGAAGCTTTAATTATACTACAACCACTACATGAAAAATGCTGATTTTCGGCAGAAATTAATTCGTTAGAAATCCCAACAGATTTTCCAATGAATTTCTGATGAAATATTTCTGGCGGATTTCTGACGGATTTTTTGGAGGTATTTCCAATGGGCTGGGTCACGGTTTAGCCCAGCTGGGCTAGACGAGTGGGCATCAATGGGCTGATGATTTCTTAATTTTTTTTTCATTTTTTTTTTCATTTTTTTATTTTTTTGACTAAGTTTAAATCCGCCGGAAATACTTCTGGCCAATTTTTTCTGAAGTTCTGGCGGTAACATGTTTTGCGATGGATTATTTTGCAACAGTAACATGTTTTCGACGGATTATTTTGCAACGGTAACATGTTTCCGCCGCACGTTTTATCGTCGAACAATTTTCCACTGGAAATGCTTATTTTCGACGGATTTTGGGCATTTCTGGCAGATTTTGCCAGCATGTAACACACATTTTTCCTCTAGTGAACATTGATTTTTGGGATTAAAATTCTTTTCTAGTTAAAAAAAGATATAATACTTTCCAAATTAGCTAGTGAAAATTTTTTTAAAAAATATTGAAATGTCAAGAATGTCTAGCTTTATAACAAATAAAAAGGTTATATGGTGAAAACTTTGTGGGTACAATGTTATCTACATTTATGCAATACAAATTTATAAATTTAATCATAAAAATTTCAATTATTTTCATATCTATATTACTATTATAAGTGTGTCTTGTGAGTCTCCCCATAGATCATCTTGATCTTACGTTTCAAACTGTTGAATAAATCTTCTCCCTTATTTTTTGACTATTTGTATCATTGTATCACTTGAAAAATTACTTATCTAGGGACTGTTTGGTTGCCTGAAAAGTAAATGCAGTGTAAAGTAAATGCAATGTAAAGTAAATGTAGTGCATTCCAAATACTTTGAGACTGTATGTTTAGTTGTTTGCAAAATAAACGCAGGAGAATTATTTCCCTTGTTTGATTAGGTAGAACCAGAGTAAAGTAAAAGCGGTTTTTTTTATAATAATTTATTTTGACATTAGAACTACATCATACATCATAACATATCATATTTTGTTTATGTTGATGTGGTGTGAAAAAAAGTCGTTGCTAAGATGCTCTGCAAGTAAGTTACCATTATTATGAAACCATGGAGAAGCTGTGTGCAATTAGATCGTTTCTTTTACATACTTCTCGCAGAAATAAAAAGAGTGGTAATGTAAGCTTTTTGAAAATAACGTCGCAATAAACCATTTCCAAGTGAGACTTGGTCTTGCTGGGCATAGCAAGTTTAGCAACTCAGCCCATACCATGGGATAGACTAAGCTAATTCAACCTCTAAAAAGAGCTTCAACTAAAGTATGAGGTCATGAGTAAAAAATAAGGTTTTTGTATAGCCCAAGCAAACATAAACTCATGTGTGCCCATCAACAAATTGAATATCTACAAATTCAAAAGCTTAGAACAACCAGAAATGCACACACATCTTCAAGAATATCTTCACCTTTCCAGTTTTCTACACAAATGCATTCCAAAAATCAAAGTGCAATGGCTGAAAAAAGCCAGTGGCCCCTGCTATATGTTTTAGTTCATTGTAAAACCAAACAATCAAAAGTAGAGAAATTCAGGCCAGATTAGTGTTATGCTTAAGAGCATTAAGAGACGCATGCTTTTTAGTACCAAATTTAAAATTATGTGCCTTTGACAACTGCGATACAGTGTTCTGCTTAGTTCTTATTCATACAGTTTTATATAGAAATTCAATGAACTTGTTCATTTTTTAAGATTAGATAAAATTTTGACATTATACTTCAAATTAACCTTTTTTTCCCTTGTGCACAACACGGGGTACTTGCTAGTTGCTAATTTATATAAATAATATTAGGTTATGCAAGAAACATCGGTTGAACCATTGAAACTCCAATAATGATTACTTTTTCCTCATCAATTAACTATGAAATAGCCTCGAATCCACATACCCATATGATCAGCCATGAGCACTTTAATAAAAGTAACGAGTTCTAATTCACCTCCGGACTGTTCAGTGTCCGTACAAAATAATTTATCCCATTTAAGAGTTTCCTGCTTTGCTATTTTTTCTGGAAAATTTTCAGGTACTGTGTCGGCTTAAAGCATCAAAGCATTGGGTATATAATTATCAAATGTTATTTCCCAAAGGACAGAATATTGCTAGAAACCAGAAGAGTTAAATGAATACACTTTTGACTGATCAGAAAATCGGTAAAATTAGCCAATAAAAGATTAAGCACTAATCTAAACAGGAGATTACTGCGGCTATTCCGAAGTTTTATAAAGTAAACACTTTTAACATGATAAATAAGAGAGAAGTATATTTGTTAGTGGAGCGAGGATATCACGCCGTCGACGCTTAAAAAAGGACCGAAGTATTAAAAAAGCTATATGTGGATACATTCACAATCGCAATTCAGCTGCAGGTATCAAAATTGTCCAGTAGAGTTAGCAAAATCACGCCGTCGACGCTTCTCCTGACAGATCCCCATCGAAGCCTCGGAGGCCAGTTTGTAGACGAAGAAAATGACCGGGGATAAGAGGAAGACAGCAGCATGGAAGAGGCTTCCGTCCTTTGACGCGAGGAGGAAGAAGTAAGGAAAGGAGCTGCATGAGACGAGGAGGGTGCCGTTGAGGTCGGCGGCGATGGCGTGAGCATCGCGGCCGGCAAGGTCTCAGTCGGCCATGAATGGGAAGGGGCTGTGTACAGCCGGCATAGCGTATCCGCGCTTCGTTTCGGGCTGCAAAACTTGTGAATCCGCCACTGGCCCGCAAAACGGTTTCTTTCTAGTCACTATGGCGCTTAACGCGCTCGGCACCGGCGGCATCAAGCCCTGCATCTCATCCTTCGGCGCTGACCAGTTCGACGAGGCCACCCCAACGAATTAAGCCCACAAGAAATTCTCTTTCTTTGCAGGAGAGAATTTCTAACCCATTCAATTTGAGCGGGTTTTGATGTCGCAGAAATAGTCTCCAGTAATACACACGATCCTTGCCCCTCTCTCACGCATAGGTAACATTTACCCCATTTATTCTTCTTTCTTCTTCCTCTTCTTCCTTATTATTTTTCTTCCTCCTCCTTTCCTTCCTCATCTTCCTCTCCATTTCTTCTTCCTCCTCTTTATTATTTTCTTCTTCACCCTTTTCTCCTTGCTTCTTCTCTATTTTAAAGTGGACTCATACTTAAAAAATGAACTGCTCTCCTTATTGGTTGATTTGGCTATTATGGCTTTAATTTGTTTAATAGTGCTTATGTTGTTATGGATTTATGCGTCATCAAGGTGTTACTGTTAATTTGTTCCAAGGGATTTTCCTTGAAGTTATTTTGTATCTTATCTTTTGCAAAAGTTTTGGAACTTGAGATATTCGAGGCATTGGTTATTTTGCATGTCTGATTACTATCTTCTTAGAAGAAATAAAACAAAATTTTCTCATTTCTTGAGGGTTAAATCTTTTCAGCAGCTTGAAGCAATAGGATCATCATATATTCTATAAGAGTTTAGGCAAAATATAAAAGCGGTGTAAGCCAATCCCTTCATTATTATTGTTATAAATATCAAGTCATATTGCATAAGTTTCACTTCAATTTATAATCTTCGTTGGTTTGGAGAATGCTTTGAGGAATTTTTGCAGAATAATGATGAGAGGTTTTGCACACCACACCACTCTACCGCCTTTAGAAAAATTATTCCGTCAGGTTACCTGACGTAGAGCTACATCAGGTAGCTTATAATATATCGCCACGTGCACTTACTCTTTACCGCTCGGCCCAAAGACCCGACTCGGACCGAATCCGAGATTACTATGTTCGCGTATTGCTCTGTATTTTCTCGGTATTGCTAGGTATTACTCGGTATTGCTTGGCAATAACGAGAAATACCGCTATGTGAAGACTAATACCGAGTAATACCTAAAAGAACTTGGTATTGCTCGGTATTAAACTCGGTATTGCTCGGTATTGGTCTTCACATAATAGTATTTTTCATTTTTGTCGAGCAAAATTGACCAATACCTAGCAATACCGAGCTACGCAAACTTCCGGGTCCGTTCCGGGTCGGGTCGTTGGGCCGCGTGGTAAAGAGTAAGTGCACGTGGCGACATATTATAGGCTACCTGATGTAGCTCTACGTC